>NC_037676.1:84918126-85090740 GCF_003255815.1 Theropithecus gelada
AAAGAGTCAAGACCCATCAGTCTGCTGTATTCAGGAGACCCATCTCATGTGTAAAGACGCACATAGGCTCAAAATAAAGGGATGGAGGAAGATTTACCAAGCAAATGGAGAACAAAAAAAAGCAGGGGTTGCAATCCTAGTCTCTGATAAAACAGACTTTAAACCATCAAAGATCAAAAGAGACAAAGAAGGCCATTACATAATGGTAAAGGGATCAATTCAACAGGAAGAGCTAACTATCCTAAATATATATGCACCCAATACAGGAGCACCCAGATTCATAAAGCAAGTCCTTAGAGACTTACAAAGAGACTTAGATTCCCATACAATAATAATGGGAGACTTCAACACTCCACTGTCAACATTAGACAGATCAACAAGACAGAAAGTTAACAAGGATATCCAGGAATTGAACTCATCTCTGCAGCAAGCAGACCTAATAGTCATCTATAGAACTCTCCACCCCAAATCAACAGAATATACATTCTTCTCAGCACCACATCGTACTTACTCCAAAATTGACCATATAATTGGAAGTAAAGCACTCCTCAGCAAATGTACAAGAACAGAAATTATAACAAACTGTCTCTCAGACCACAGTGCAATCAAACTAGAACTCAGGACTAAGAAACTCAATCAAAACCGCTCAACTACATGGAAACTGAACAACCTGCTCCTGAATGACTACTGGGTACATAACGAAATGAAGGCAGAAATAAAGATGTTCTTTGAAACCAATGAGAACAAAGATACAACATACCAGAATCTCTGGGACACATTTAAAGCAGTGTGTAGAGGGAAATTTATAGCACTAAATGCCCACAAGAGAAAGCAGGAAAGATCTAAAATTGACACTCTAACATCGCAATTAAAAGAACTAGAGAAGCAAGAGCAAACACATTCGAAAGCTAGCAGAAGGCTAGAAATAACTAAGATCAGAGCAGAACCGAAGGAGATAGAGACACAAAAAACCCTCCAAAAAATCAATGAATCCAGGAGTTGGTTTTTTGAAAAGATCAACAAAATTGACAGACCACTAGCAAGACTAATAAAGAAGAAAAGAGAGAAGAATCAAATCGACGCAATTAAAAATGAAAAAGGGGATATCACCACCGACCCCACAGAAATACAAACTACCATCAGAGAATACTATAAACACCTCTACGCAAATAAACTGGAAAACCTAGAAGAAATGGATAATTTCCTGGACACTTACACTCTTCCAAGACTAAACCAGGAAGAAGTTGAATCCCTGAATAGACCAATAGTAGGCTCTGAAATTGAGGCAATAATTAATAGCCTACCAACCAAAAAAAGTCCAGGACCAGATGGATTCACAGCTGAATTCTACCAGAGGTATAAGGAGGAGTTGGTACCATTCCTTCTGAAACTATTCCAATCAATAGAAAAAGAGGGAATCCTCCCTAACTCATTTTATGAGGCCAACATCATCCTGATACCAAAGCCTGGCAGAGATACAACAAAAAAAGAGAATTTTAGACCAATATCCCTGATGAACATCGATGCAAAAATCCTCAATAAAATACTGGCAAACCGGATTCAGCAACACATCAAAAAGCTTATCCACCATGATCAAGTGGGCTTCATCCCTGGGATGCAAGGCTGGTTCAACATTCGCAAATCAATAAACATAATCCAGCATATAAACAGAACCAAAGACAAGAACCACATGATTATTTCAATAGATGCAGAAAAGGCTTTTGACAAAATTCAACAGCCCTTCATGCTAAAAACGCTCAATAAATTTGGTATTGATGGAACGTACCTCAAAATAATAAGAGCTATTTATGACAAACCCACAGCCAATATCATACTGAATGGGCAAAAACTGGAAAAATTCCCTTTGAAAACTGGCACAAGACAGGGATGCCCTCTCTCACCACTCCTATTCAACATAGTGTTGGAAGTTCTGGCTAGGGCAATTAGGCAAGAGAAAGAAATCAGGGGTATTCAGTTAGGAAAAGAAGAAGTCAAATTGTCCCTGTTTGCAGATGACATGATTGTATATTTAGAAAACCCCATTGTCTCAGCCCAAAATCTCCTTAAGCTGATAAGCAACTTCAGCAAAGTCTCAGGATACAAAATTAATGTGCAAAAATCACAAGCATTCTTATACACTAGTAACAGACAAACAGAGAGCCAAATCATGAATGAACTTCCATTCACAATTGCTTCAAAGAGAATCAAATACCTAGGAATCCAACTTACAAGGGATGTAAAGGACCTCTTCAAGGAGAACTACAAACCACTGCTCAGTGAAATAAAAGAGGACACAAACAAATGGAAGAACATACCATGCTCATGGATAGGAAGAATCAATATCGTGAAAATGGCCATACTGCCCAAGGTAATTTATAGATTCAATGCCATCCCCATCAAGCTACCAATGAGTTTCTTCACAGAATTGGAAAAAACTGCTTTAAAGTTCATATGGAACCAAAAAAGAGCCCGCATCTCCAAGACAATCCTAAGTCAAAAGAACAAAGCTGGAGGCATCACGCTACCTGACTTCAAACTATACTACAAGGCTACAGTAACCAAAACAGCATGGTACTGGTACCAAAACAGAGATATAGACCAATGGAACAGAACAGAGTCCTCAGAAATAATACCACACATCTACAGCCATCTGATCTTTGACAAACCTGAGAGAAACAAGAAATGGGGAAAGGATTCCCTATTTAATAAATGGTGCTGGGAAAATTGGCTAGCCATAAGTAGAAAGCTGAAACTGGATCCTTTCCTTACTCCTTATACGAAAATTAATTCAAGATGGATTAGAGACTTAAATGTTAGACCTAATACCATAAAAATCCTAGAGGAAAACCTAGGTAGTACCATTCAGGACATAGGCATGGGCAAAGACTTCATGTCTAAAACACCAAAAGCAACGGCAGCAAAAGCCAAAATTGACAAATGGGATCTCATTAAACTAAAGAGCTTCTGCACAGCAAAAGAAACTACCATCAGAGTGAACAGGCAACCTACAGAATGGGAGAAAATTTTTGCAATCTACTCATCTGACAAAGGGCTAATATCCAGAACCTACAAAGAACTCCAACAAATTTACAAGAAAAAAACAAACAACCCCATCAAAAAGTGGGCAAAGGATATGAATAGACATTTCTCAAAAGAAGACATTCATACAGCCAACAAACACATGAAAAAATGCTCATCATCACTGGCCATCAGAGAAATGCAAATCAAAACCACAATGAGATACCATCTCACACCAGTTAGAATGGCGATCATTCAAAAGTCAGGAAACAACAGGTGCTGGAGAGGATGTGGAGAAATAGGAACACTTTTACACTGTTGGTGGGATTGTAAACTAGTTCAACCATTATGGAAAACAGTATGGCGATTCCTCAAGGATCTAGAACTAGATGTACCATATGACCCAGCCATCCCATTACTGGGGATATACCCAAAGGATTATAAATTATGCTGCTATAAAGACACATGCACACGTATGTTTATTGCAGCACTATTCACAATAGCAAAGACTTGGAATCAACCCAAATGTCCATCAGTGACAGATTGGATTAAGAAAATGTGGCATATATACACCATGGAATACTATGCAGCCATAAAAAAGGATGAGTTTGTGTCCTTTGTAGGGACATGGATGCAGCTGGAATCCATCATTCTTAGCAAACTATCACAAGAACAGAAAACCAAACACCGCATGTTCTCACTCATAGGTGGGAACTGAACAATGAGATCACTTGGACTCGGGAAGGGGAACATCACACACCGGGGCCTATCATGGGGAGGGGGGCGGGGGGAGGGATTGCATTGGGAGTTATACCTGATGTAAATGACGAGTTGATGGGTGCAGCACACCAACAAGGCACAAGTATACATATGTAACAAACCTGCACGTTATGCACATGTACCCTACAACTTACAGTATAATAATAATAAATAAATTTAAAAAAAAAAAAAAAAAAAAAAAGAATGACCATGTATTTGTGGGCAGTGATGTCGGAAGTTTCTTTTTTTCTTATAATCCAAATAATGTAATTAGTATGCAGTGCTTGAAAAGATCACATATTTAAAAACTTTAAAATATCATAAATCAATTACAAGATAAATTTCATAATCAGTGTTAAAGAATATCTGCTGTTTTATGAGCTTTTTCTGATCTGGTCAACAAAGTACTTGTTAATTTCAAAATTTAATATTTTTCCCAAATAAGGCAATGGATCTCCACTCTTACAAAGCAAAAAGTGAGCAGTACTAATAAAGTTATGAACTGAATAGTCTTCCACTCTTCTAATGTCTTCTTAATCCTGAAGAACGAATCCATTTAAAGCACAATTTTACTTATTTTCCTACCTAACATCTGTCAATGGCTTCTGCATTTTTTAAAAAAAATTACAAAGAATAGTATCATGGCATGTGAATAAGATTTGATATGACTTGACCCTTGTCTGTTTCTCCAGGTTCACCCAAAACATCTCACTTTTCAACTTGATTCTGTGAATTTTTTGTTTTGTTTTGTTTTGTTTTGTTTTGTTTTTTGTGAGATGGAGTCTATATCTGTCGCCCAGGTTGGAGTGCAATGGCATGATCTTGGCTCACTGCAACCTCAGTCTCCCAGGTTCAAGCGATTCTCCTGCCTCAGCCTCCCGAGTAGCTAGGATTACAGGAATGTGCCACCGCACCCAGTTAATTTTTATATTTTTAGTAGAGACAGGGATTCACCATGTTGGCAGGGATGGTCTCAAACTCCTGACTGCAGGTGATCCACTGGCTTTGGCCTCCCAAAGTGCTGAGATTACAGCCGTGAGCCACCACACCCAGCCCATTTTGTGAAGTTTAATAACAAAATTTTCTCACATTATGCTCCTCTGTCCTCAGAATCTGTGCATTAACACTCCTCCCCACCTGCCCACCACACCCACAAACTATATGTTTCTATTATGACTTGCTTACTCATTTTCATTCTCTAAACTTCAAAATTTCAAACCATCATTTACTTTCAGGGGTCGAAGGAATTGTCTAAACTCCTTCTGCTCTCCATGATGAAATAAATAACCTATTATTTTTTTTCTTCCCTCTCTGATTTTTTTTTCAGAATGCTTATTTTAAAATCGAATATATACCATAATTTTTTGATTAACATACATCCCTCTCATTATAGTGGAAACTCCATAGGGCCAAGAACTATGATTATTTTGATGGATCTCTCTATAGAATGTTATGGCAAGTAATAAGTGCTAATATTAGTTGGATAAATAAGTGAAGGTTTTATACTGATTCATGAGCCACAGATTAGCAGTGGCATAAAAGGGAATTTTTTTTTTTGGCTAGCTATATCATCAGTAGAGTAAATGCAAATATTTTCATGTAACCATAAGGCAACCAATATCACACATACGGAGAATAGATATACTAATTTGTAAATAATTTGGTCTTGGTTTTATTCAGTTCCTGACTTCTTCACACATTTTTAGGTGTTTAATTCATACAGAGCTATCTACTCAATAAGGATTGACTACCTTATCTGCAATAATAGGTGCCCTGCTATGTCTTTCTTCCACATTTTGTGGATCCTACTCCTATTTTTAGTACCATGTAGACATGTAATGAATAGTTGACTTATCACATTGAGACAGATTTCATATCCCTGTATTTCAATATAAAAATGGTAAATACAACTGAGAAAAGTTATAAAAAACATACAAGCTGATTATCTCTTTCCTCATAGACAGAAAAATGGTTTATACTTGAAAATTGGGTTTTAAATCAGTTGCTTTGGCACTTTGCAGACACAGATATATAAATAGTGCCTTGAACATCCCCTTTGCAGTGACTCTTCCGAAGGTGGTGAGGGAGAGGAGAAGATGGGTGGGCAAGGAGCATCATTTTCAGGCTACTACTTAATAATTTCTGATTTGATTTGTGATTATTTGTTGGGGAGAAGTAATTCATGACAATAGGCAACCAGGCTTCAGAGGGACATATGAGGTCTGTTTTGAAGGAGTGTGTGATGAGAAAATGGCAGACATATGATGATAAGGAAAAATTGAGTCTCTGCCTAAGAAAGTAATTTTAATGTTGAGCTATACATTTTGTGCTGGTACAGATGCCTAAGAAGAGCATAGAAACTAAAACTAAAATCATATTACATGTACAGAAAATCAGAGAATTACATTAATTTTAATTAAGCCATTTCCATTTTTTCTTTATTCTATAATCTATCAGATCAGTTTCCATATGGGTTTAGAAATTATAACAACTGCAATAATTAAATATCCTACATTTTACATAATAAGGATCCTACTTAAAATTTCATGATATTCAAAGTGGCATCTCTATCAGAGTAATTTTCTCTCAAAAAGCAGAAAGATTATTGTCAGGAACATTTTACTTGGTTGAAAATGAGAAAATTAAAAGTGCAATTATCATTCCTTACTTCAAATTAAACTACCATAGGTATAAAATTGTCAATTAGATAAATAACTATAGTTTAGGAATTACATTTTGGAGACCATAAAATACCTAGTGTCATTAAATTGAGTTCAATTTATTGCCATAAATTAAACAGTAAGTTTTTTCTTTGTCAGACAAGATTATTTTCTTTACTCAAAAATATTTAGAACAAAATATATATTTTTCCAATTCTACATTTTTGTCTTATATAGTAACTATTTTTTTACTAACATATAGTACCAAGATAATAAAATATGTGAAGAGGGAAATATTTGTCTGTGTCTTCAGTTCTCTATCCCAAATCCCCTCACGGTATCTAGGCTTGACTTTTAATCATTCGGTTCTCAAACAGTTTCTTCTCTCTCTCCTCACAACAAACTTACTCCAAGAAAAGTATTTTCTGTCACTCATGTATTCTTTAATATGTGTTTTCTTCTTTCTTCTCTCTCTCTCTCTTTCCTAGAAAGTGATTTACATGCAATATCTCAACTGGTTTTTGTTGGTTGAATATAAACCTAGCGGGCCAATGGTTCTTCTTTAAAATTAAGCTGCTCCATGAGCAACTTACTCTTAGTTAAAACTTTTAGAACTGTCTCTCAGCATGCTGTACCCCAAAGTGTCTGGAAATATCCAGATGTGTAGGCACATTTTTCTGGATTCTCAGCACCAAGTGATATGGTGGTATGTGGGCGTGCATGTCTGTGTGTGTGCATGTGTATGCAAATCTTTGTATACTAATGTGAATTAGACTTACACTGACAGCTTTCAGCCCAGGCTCTCTCTTCTTTTTTGACACATATATAACCCAACATTTTCTTGCATACTGTCTCTTTTCATAGTAAGAATTTTACTCTTGAAGAAATGTACAATGAGCTCATTCTTACATTTCTAAATTTCCAGCCAATTATGGGTTCTTCAGTTTTGAAAAGAAGAAAATGCTTCTTTCTGTTTTCCTCTTTCTGGGCATTAAAGTGAACTTTATCATACAAATTGTGACTACTTGTACAATAAGAAAAATTGTGTTGGAAATACCACATTATTTGAGATAAGATATTAACACTTATTAGATATTAAGTTCATATTAAATATGAGGTTCTGTGATAGGTAGTGAACTTTTAGTCTTTGGTCTTTAATTTGGTTTCATTGCTTGCACAATGTTTCATGTTCTTTTCTCTCTTAAAAGAAATTACCTTGCATCCAAGTCTTTAATTGCAGAAAATATATCTATTTTCTACGTTTGTGTATCCATTAGAAATATGTGCAATCTCACTTCAGACCTAGAAAGATATAGACTGTTTACTGTTCAAATGTTTTACTTAACTTGACATCTCCTATAGCAGCTAGCACAAAATCTCTTTTCAATAAATATTTAAGAATCAAATTATTGAAAGATGAGGCTTTTATAGGTTTGAAATATAGTGTTCATCTAGTAAATGAAACATATGTGAGCCAAGTGATAATAAACCAAATTTATGAGCATTTAGCTCTGAAATGTGATTTTACACTTAAATTAGTTAATTCAAAAGCCTTCAACAAGTGGCACCGATCACCCACTAAAGGATTAGCATGTGGTATTAAAAAAGGAGTAAGACCTGAACTATGACCTAATGGATCTTCAACCTAATAAGATTTAAAAAAAGTTAACACACTACTATTATAAAATTATATGCCACATAAAATCTAGAATAATGTAATATGGGTATTCAGGGGTGACAAAAGAATATCCTAAGTTGGCTTTGACACTTAAGATATTTGCAGTATTTTCTCTTGATGATATTTCAGTTATATGTTTTTAAAATATCCCTATTTTTTCCTGACTTTCAAAACCAAAAAAAGACATCTCATTATATTTGAGTTGAGATGAGCAGAAAACCACATATTTGGTAAAACACACCCTTTATTCACAGTACAGGAACATTTGAACATAATACCAAAATATTGTTTCAACATGTAATCAATGTACATTATTAATGAGGTATTATATATTCAATTTTCTATTAAGCCTTTGAAACCCAAAACCATGTATTTTACACTTACAGCACTCCTCAATTTGGTATGCTCAGTAACTACATGTGGGTGATAGAAAATATTGGACAACATAGCACTA
Organism: Theropithecus gelada; assembly: GCF_003255815.1. Taxonomy (NCBI): domain Eukaryota; kingdom Metazoa; phylum Chordata; class Mammalia; order Primates; family Cercopithecidae; genus Theropithecus; species Theropithecus gelada. Next base: position 84,926,696 of record NC_037676.1, read on the forward strand.
CATAGAGTCAATATTTATTAATTTGTTTGTGTCTTTCAGAAGTCATAAATAACTAGAGTTTAAAATATGCTACAATCTTTTTGTGTTTGTTAATTTACATTAATGACTAGTAATGTTTTCTGCTAGGCTCTTCAGCTACAAAACTTTTATGGCCTTTATGAATTTCCTAGGTACTTTTAAAACTGTTATATAAAAACTTTGTTTTTGTTTAGTCAATTATGATTTAAATTGTATTTCAATTTTTTAGTATTCTAGTTTTTCCTTTTTTGGCCTAGAGTATTTAGATATATGATTTTTAAATTTCCAACTATTTAAGGGTATTTTATTTATTTATTTTTAACTTTCAGTTTAAATCCATTGTGTTCTAGAACTTACACTTTCTATAATTTCAATCCACTGTGGCTCACAGCTGTTGTCCTAGCTTCTCCGAGGCTGAAGAGGGAGGACTGTTTGATCCTAGGAGATAGAGGTTACAGTGAGCTTTGATTGTGCCACTGCACTCTCCAGTCTAGGCTTACAGAGTGGAGTGAGACCCTATCTCTAAATAATGATAATTGCCTCTAAATAATAATAATGTTATCATTATTATTCTGAGAATTGAAATCTCCATCTCCTATTGTGGGATTGTCTATTTCGCTTTTCCATTCTGCAAGTTGTTGATTTATCTATTTTGAATCTCTCTTTTTAAATGTGTATACTTTTATAAATTTTATATATACCTGATTTGTGACCATTTTATCATTATGGTATATCCCTCTGTGTCAATAGGAATATTTGTCTTAAGTTTATTTAGTCGATAGTAATATTATATAATTACTCTTCTGTTTGAGATTTACATAGTTTACTTTTTCTTTTTACACTCAATCTATTTTGTTAATAAATTGAAGTTAATTGTTTTACCTAACAGCATATAGTTAAATCTTGGGGTTTTATTCAGTTTAACAATCTATGCTTTTTAATTGAGGTGTCTAAGCCATTCACGTTAGTGTAATTATTTATATAAGTAGATTTATGTTTGCCATTTTGCTGTATGTTTTCTATATATCTCCTGTCTTGTCCTTCTGTTCTTACTTGATAAACTTGATAAATCTTTTGTGATAAATAATTTTAAGAATATCATTATAATTATTCTGCTATTCACTTTAACTGTATATTTTGAAGGTTTCTTTATTGGGTGATTGAGGGATAATAATAGACATTTTAACTTATCACAGACTACTTCAGATTAATACTACCTTAATTCTAGTTAAATATGGAAACCTGTCCAAATATAGGTCTGTTCCTTCCCTCTCCTTTTGGATATTATTGCCACATATACTAATCTTTTTATGATATGCACCTAATACTATTTTGTCACAATTAGTCACTTATGCTACCTTGTATTTTTAAAGTGTTAAGACAGCAAATGTTTTAAAAATCATTTAAATGGGTGGGTTGGGTGAGTGCAGTGGCTCATGCCTGTAATGCCAGCACTTTGGGAGGCCAAGGCAGGCAGATCAACTGAGGTCAGGAGTTCGAAATCAGCCTGACCAACATGGTGAAACCCTGTCTTTACTAAAAACACAAAATTAGCTGGACGTGGTGGCACATGCCTGTAATCCTAGGGAGGCTGAGGCAGGAGAATCACTTGAACTCTGGAGGCAGAGGTTGCCAGCCTGGGCAACAAGAGTGAAATTTCATTTAAAAAATTGGAATATTTCATATTAACCCGTATGTTTACCATTTCTGGTGCCCATTCATATCCTCCTTTTGAAATTGAGTTATAATCTGAAGTCATTATGTCTCATTTTATAAGACTTCATTTGGTGTTTTAGTGGTCTATTAGTAATGAAATCTTTCAGTCTATATGTGACAATGCCTTTATTTTACCTTCATGTTTAAAGATTGTAGATATTTTTGTTGGATATTTTATACACACACACACACACACACACATATGCACACACACATATAGATGTATGTATATATGTTTGTTTATCCTTGGTTCTCAGATTTTGGGATTTTTTTCATTTTTTTCTTCCAGCACTTTAAGTATGTCATTCCACTGCCTTCTGGCCTCTGCTTTACTTAGAGCAAAAGTTGGCTATTAATTTCATTGATGCTCTCCTCTGCTTAATGAGCCCATTTTTCTCTTCCTGCTTTCAAGATTTTGTATTTATCTTTGGTCTTCTACAGTTGACTATCATAAGTCTATGTGTGATTCTTTGATATGTAGATTGTTCTTAATCAAATTTACGAAGTCTTCAGTCATTATTTCTCCTGATTTTTTCTCCCTTTCTCCACCTTCTCTCTTTATCTAATTCTCCTTACACATATATTGGTACATTTTATTGTTGCTGCACAGTTCTCTGAGGCTGTCCTTATTTTTCTTCAATCCTTTCTATTTCTGTTCTTCAGATTGTGTAATTTCTATTTATTTGTCTTCAAGTTCACTGATTCTTTTTTTCCCATCAATTCAAATTGAGACTCTCTCATGAATAATTTTTGTATTTATTATTGCTATATTAGAGCTGTATATTTTGGAGGGTATATGGAATTTTGATAAATGTAGACAATGTGTAATGATTAAATCAGGGTAACTAAATGTCCATCACTTCAAACGTTTATCTTTCTTTGAGTTGTGGACATTCCAATTTTTCTGTTCTAGCTGAATTGAAGAATACAATAAATTATTGTTAACTATAATTCTATTAATATTAGTATACTTTTCAACTTGAGAAATTCCATTTTATTATTTTTCATAATTGTTATCTTGTTGTTTTTTATTTAATTATTTAAACTTGGTTTCTCTTAGTTTTTTAAATGCATTTATAGCAGCTGTTTAGAAATGTTCATCTATTGTCTATTAAATTGACAATATGAAGGCCACTCAGAAATTCATTCCATGAACAATTTTTATCCTAGAGTATGGGTTACACTTTCCTGTTTCTTTGTAAACTGAATATTTTAGATAACATGTTGTAGCAACTGTGGATTTGATTTCCCCACTGATACCTGTTTTTGTTGTTTTGTCTTTATTTCTTAGTCTAGTAATTTGTCAGACTAAATTTATGAAATTAATATTTCTTGAAGTGGGTTACTGCTGATATATTTGTTCAGATTTTTGAAAAAAAATATTTTTTGTTTTTTTTTAAGCCTGGCTTCATATATGTCACCCCTCTGTGTTTTTAAATTAGTAGTTAGTTCGATAGGGATTTGTGGTCAACCATTACAAGCTAGCAAGGCTTCTTTCTACAAGATCTGTTAGGGAACGCATTGAGAATTCAGTCCGTTTTTAAGTTTTCTTAGCTGTTACTTTCCATTGGGCCCTTTTGAATCTTGAATTCACATGTGAACACCCAGGATTGGCCAGGAATATGAGTCTGACTTAGGCTTTCTCCATTCTTGGTTGCACATATACACAGACTGAGACAGGCATGTGCTTTTCCCAGTCATGAAACTTTTGATGATTAGAGCTGTTAGCCCTCCTCACTTTCTGGCCTCAAAGTTGTCAATTCCAGCAACAATGGCACTGGGCATGGGTATAACACACCGCTTCAATCAGGTGTGTCTACTTCCAAACAACAGAAAAATTATTCCTATAGCCTTCTGAGTTCTTACAGAACCTCCACATCACGATAAAGAAAATGTGGTATATATACACCATAGAATATGACTCAGACAAAAAAAAAAATGAAATAATGTATTTTTCAACTTGGATGGGGCTGGAGGCCATTATTCTAAGTAAAGTGACTCAGGAATGGAAAACCAAATAGCGTATGCTCTCATTTATAAGCAGGAACTAAGTTATAGGTATGCAAAAACACACAGATTGGTATAATGAATACTGGAAACTCAGAAGCAGAGAGGGTGGGAGGAGGATGAGAGATAAAAAGCTACATAGTGGGTACAATGTACACTACTTGGGTGATGGGCACACTAAAACCTCCGACTTCACCACTACAAAACTTACCCATGTAACCAAAAACCATTTGTACCCCTAAAGCTATTGAAATTTAAAGAATTTAAAAAATAAATTTTAACGAGGATCTAAAAAACTACATCAATCTTGTGCATTTTTATAAACTGATTTTCTCAATCAGTTTGGTTTTGAGATTTTTTCCAGGTTCATACAGACAGATCTAGACAATGTGTTGCCATGCAGTAATGCATTGTATGAATAAACCACAGCTTATCTATTAAGAAAAAAGAACCTCCATGTCAATGAAACTGAACGGTGAAGAAAAGGCAGAGATGGGAGCAGCTTTGAAACAGAATGCCACCAATTCAACTGTTCTTACCCAAAGTTAAGTAGTTTTTCAAGCATAAATACTTCTCAGAATGTTGTGTGCCTTGGTAAATTCCACAGAAATTAAATGGTTGATTTTGTCAATTTTTCCAGCTTCTGAACAAAGGCTTTGCCAGTCTCTTCACTGGGACATAGCTAGATGTGGCATTCATTGCTTTTTTCTTGTGTGTAACGTATATTATGTTTTCAAAGTTGATTTTTTAGGAATAATGTGAGCCCTAGAATGATGTTATGTTTTTCCAGAGACTACTTGCTTTTCTTCTCTCAGTTGCTCAGGTACAATAGCACTCTGGATTAAAATGAGCTGAGTTGCTTTGATATCTTGCTTGTAACCCAAGTGTACACCAAGGTTGGAGTGCTTTACCACTGTTTTCTCCCGCCCTCACTTCTTTGTTAGAACAAATCTTGTTGTCTTAAATTTTTGATAGAAGCAAGAGTGCTGTTCATCCTCTGGGGTTCCTACCATTCATTCTTGGAAATCATCTAATTTTCAAGGGTAAAAAGTGGCCCCAAACGTTGCACTGAAATTCACGACCTTTTTATGGAACAGTTGTTTTCAATTACTTAATATCATTATTAAGTATTTGTTTTTGTTGTGGTTTAATTTTAGTCATTTTTATTTTAAGCAGTATGTTTTTCTTTTTAATTCAGTTTTCTATTGTATGCTTGTTATTTAGGTTATTATTTGATTTGAATGTTAGGCATCTAGTTTTTAATCCTACTAATAACTATCTGTGCACTTGTAATGATTATAGTTAACATATATTTATCCAATGATGATGTCTAAGAAAAGAAATAGTGGTCTCCACCAGAATTGTTCTTATTCTTATTCTATTCTTATTCTTCTCTTATTCAGATGGAGTATGCTCTGTCACCTAGGCTGGAGTGCAGTGGCATGATCTCAGCTCACTGCAACCTCCACCTCCCAGGTTCAAGCAATTCTCCTGTCTCAGCCTCCCCGGTAGCTGGGACTACAGGCACATAACACCATGCCTGGCTAATTTTTGTATTTTTAGTAGAAATGTGGTTTCACCATATTGGTCAATCTGATCTCAAACTCCTGACCTCTAATGATCCACTTACCTCAGCCTCCCAAAGTGCTGGAATTACAGGCGTGAGTGACCGTGCCCAGCCTCGCCCGGAATTATTTTAACTGCTCTTGAAATCTATCTATTTTCTACTGTCTAGAGGACTACATTGTTTTAATCTGGACTTGCAGAAAATGTAATTACACTGACATTTTCAAAAATATTTCTTGGATTTTGCCTTTAAGTTTGCTCTCACATCTGTTACAGCTCTATTTTGCTTCATATGATTCACCGATCTCAAGTTTCCTAGTAATCCTTTCATACACTGATTATCTTGTTTCAAAAGAATTAAACATGTAGATAATCATTCTCAATGCAGCCAAATTTTCATCCATGCATGGAAGCAATAGTGAGACAATTTTACATATGCAATGATGTGAAGAAAAAAAAAGCACCCATGAGTTCCTCAATAATAAATATAGCTGTTAACATGCTTAACAAACATATTGTATGCGGAATAATTTATTCAAGTATTTTTTTCAATTCAGTGATGAACTGTATATATTTACCTCTGTCATTAAATATTTTTCCAAATTGTATTTTAATGACTATGTTGAATCAAGGTGCACAGATACATCACAGTATACTTAACTGTTAATTTATAAGCTAAGATAAAGGAGTAGCTAAGAATGTTGGCTCCAGGGACCTATTTGCCTAGTGTTGTATCCCAGCTCTGAAAGTTAGTAAAAATATGAACTAGTTGGTAAGTAACTTAGATTCTCTGTTCTTCTTATAAGAATATCTACTTCATAGTGTTACGAGAACTAAATAAGTAAATACATATTAAGTTCACAGAAAAGTGCCTGGCAACTAAGAAATAATAATGTTAAGTTTTTCATTTTTCATTAAGCATATTGCTGCCCTTAGGCTATCAAATTAGATTATCTCATTCGTATAGTATCTAGCAGAAATTTCTTAAAATTTCTAGACCTTGAATGGCGTTCTTCCTTAGTGCTTATGCTGATTTCTTTCCTATATTTTTAAACATTATTTTGGCCATTACAATGAAAAATGTTAAATGTGCGTGTGTTCATATCACCATCTCATCTGAAAGTCTGCCTTAGTCTAGCTTGTATTTAAATAAATTGTTCACCATTTTTTAAATGTCCTATCATTTCCCACTGTTATTTTTAGAATTCAATGAGATTTTTTACTTCTAAATAGGTCATCAGTATATCTCCTTCATTAATAGGCACGTGCTTATTTTGAATTGTGACACAAATTGTGATCTTACATGCAAATTTTCACTGAGGCTTTTCTTTAGAAAATGTTAGTCTGGGGTAGAATGCAGTACATTGTACTAGGTTGAAGTGAATAAATTTATCCACCCAGTTGCAAGTTGAACCCAATTGCAGGCAAAATATTAACTGTGGGACCGTCAGTTCCTACTAAAATTATATTGCCTTTTTTGAAAGCAAAATGAGGTTTGTAATATATAATGTACATTATTAAAATAGAGAAATGAATTTCATGAAGAAGGAAAACATTAACTAGAAATCTTCTTCCATTCAGATGAAACATGATCCTTGACATTTAAAATGTTTTTTCTATCATATTATGTCGTATTATTTTATTCATTCATCCTATCTATAATTGTTTATCATTGTTTATCAGGCACGTACTAGATACCAGACCCTTTTATTGGTATTAGGGAGTGGTACTGGATAAAATTGATCTTCCAACAATGCACAGAATAAAAAAAAAAAAAAAAAAAACCAACTATAATGAGAATATTTGCGAAACCCAAGGTCAGCCTTTCTCTATTACTAGGTAGAGAGAGAACATGTAAGATTTTGTCTGAATACAGATACATAGGATTTTATGGGATATTTTCATCATTCATGATAACAAGAGGAAAAATATTGAAGATCAGGGATTTTTTGCAGTATAGATTTTCTGATATATATATAACGCAACATCCAGAAGATTCAAAATTAAAATGAAATATCAAGTCAGGGGACAGGCGTGAATCTGGATATATCCATAAACTTGCGTATAATAGATTAATCATTAAAGTTAGAAAATCATCATGGATAACCTCTGTCCCCAAAAGAACTACTACTTACTATGCCATTTTGCTATTCTGCAAGTAATTTCACTCACTTTATCTGGCATATCTAAGCACAGAATTATCAGAATAATATCCTGATTGGAAGTAAAAGTGCAAGCATCTTAAGATGTGATACATTAAAATGAAAATTTCACCTTTCAAGAGAAAGGCAAAAGAGATTATACAATTAAAATAGTTATAGGTTTCAGTGAAATCCTGGAAAGAAGCTGAAAAGTGATGAAAAATAAGGCAAGTAATCCAGGTTTTTATCCCGGGTCTGGCACAACTAGACACACAATCTTAATAAGTCACTTGACATTTTATTTCAAGACTGCATGGTTTTGCTTATTAAAAAGAAATGTGATTAGACAACCTATGTGGCCACTTCTGCCTCTAAAACTCTAAATACAGTCTTTCTTATCTTCCCAAATTGTCCTCCAGCAGACACAATGTAAGTATTCCAGATTTAACTTTTAAAATTATCTTTTTGCACAAAAAGTAACTCTGTGAGATAATAGATATATTAGTCTGTTTTACCATAGTAACAGTTTCACTATTTATATATATCAACCTAATATTATGTTATAAACCTGAAACATACACAGTAAAATTTCTTTTCAAAAATAATCAAGATATTAGATACCTAATGAATTAATATATTGTAGAAGACAGAATTTAACAGAAGAGATTTTAATAGAACTCTGGTATCTGCCAATTTGAGCCATGTATAATCTATATTTTACATTCTATATACTCGAAAAATTTTCTTAATGAATATGGGCCATGGTATTTTGTGGCACACAAAATAATTATACTGATTGAAATAGTCATCAAATTATAATGGTAAGAAATTCATTAAATGTAAATATCCAAATATATATACTCAAAGCCCCTAGGCTATATTTACCCTTTGCCTCTTTAGGTCCCTTTCCTCCTTAAGTTATAACATTAAGTCACATACCTGGAATTATTGTTTATTTACCAATAATCTAAACTTTGACTTTTCCCTAAATTATATGAGATCAAAAAACATTTCTCAGAAGATATAGTGTGGAGCTAAGTCTTCAAAAATTAGTAGAGGTTAACTAAAGAAGAGAGGGCTCTGAAGCAGAAGAATCCGAATTTGCAAAGGGATAGAAAAAAACCCCACTATTATTAAAACTAAATTTAAAGAATCGATGTTATATGGGGTTTTCCCAAAAACTAAATACAAGTTATGGAAAAAAATTAAACACTGAATTAAAGTTCTTGTAAAATGCAAGTTAGGTTACCAGCTCATTTGTAAAACATACAGATTTAAAATTGTCGTGATTTAATTAAAATGATTTCGTACTTCCTGCGTATATTTTCTTAAATGTGTACAAATTCTGTGCAGAGGTACACTTTTAATATCATCCTTAAATAAATCTTATTTATAAGTCATCATTCCTGATCATACTATAGATGTTGCTCTTACTGGCTTGAATTCAAACACGTGTGATTAGTCAACAACCAGTTCATTGCCAACCTTAATGTTCATTAACTTAACCTCATTTTTTACAATGAAAAACACCACCTACTCTGCTGCCAGGAAACTGATTCAATCTCATTTATATCATGTATTCCTTTTAATTGGACTTCTCTCTCTAGATAGATGCCTGTGACCCAAGCAGTAAATGCCCTGAGCCTACTCCTTCAGGTCATAACCCTTTGATAACTTATTTCTTGAAACAATGTACCCAAGTACAACAAGGCTTATTGCTTAAGCACCTGTACACCTATATGTTTATTCACTTGGTTCTACCCAGGGAATCAGATTTTACTACTTTTCTGGTCAAAACACACCAACGAGTTTTTATCACACTTAAAACAACATGCATATTATTTCCCTGGCTCTTAAAACCCAAATGGCTACTAGGTGCATCTGATCCTTTACCACAGTGCTGCTGGCTTTCTTGAAGTTCTCCAAATACATTGCAGCTTAGGGCCTTTTCACTTTCTACTCTGTCTGCCTGGATGCTCTTTTTTCAGATATTCGTTGGACCCATTCTCTTACTTCATTTAAACCTCAACTTCAGTGTTAGTTCCTCAGAACTAACCTTTGCTAACCACACTATCTGAAATAGTGAGTCTCTTTCCAGTCTTTCTGAGTCTCTTCCAGAGGCTCCTTCCGAGTATCCAGTCTTATTTGTTCTGCTTCATTTTTCTTATAATTTGTCACAATTTGATATTGTGTTTGATCCTTTGCTTATTGCCTCTAATCCTCACTGAAATATAATATACTCTATGAAGGAAGACACTGATTTGTTCAATAGTCTAGCCTCAGTGCTTAAAACTGTGCCTTGTATGACTACATGGTAAGAATTCAATAAATAATTGTTGAGTGAATATTTGAATTTAATGACCTTCAACAGGAAACAATATTCTGAGTGAAGTAGCAGAGCAATTAAGAGAATTTTGTTAAAGAGAGGTTAAGAATGACTGGGAAGGGGTAATGACTGAACAGGACCTCTTAAAACTAAGGAATCAGGCTAATGAAAGTAATGAAAAATATTCATTAAAAAGCCACGAATCAGGCTGACTACACACTTTAGTTTTCCATCATCAGAGGAAGCATATCCACTCTGTTAATTCCTTTACCCAATGATCTTACACACATATTCCATTCTTTCATTTTATTTCAGTTTATCCATATTATATTTATTTTAATTTATTAATATTTATTTCATTATATTTATTTCATTTATTTCAATTTATTCATATTATATTTGAACTCCAAATTTTGTTCATGAAACAATATTCATGCATCATTTTATATGTCATGATTAGTGTGATATGCTTTCAATTTTAAAATCCTAGTGAGTAAGACATATCTGAAAATATATTTTAATGAAAAAGAATTAACCATATATATACATTTTAGGTATTTTATTTATATTTTAATGGCACAGTATATTATTCATCATATTTCTATTCTTTTAAATATACATATTTTGTTTTATAAAATGTATAACTTGTCATTTGCATAATTCCTTAAATGTGTTAAAAATTAGCAAATTGCATATTTATTAAGAGTGAATTTTATGTGATACCTTGGTACCTTTATAAATCACTTTAAAAATTAATACTCATGCTTGGTATTCGATCATTACATCAGAATTCTGAGAACATTTTCTTCTTGAATCTTGTACGCAGTTTGACTGTTTGCACAGACACACGGAAATATAGATTAAATTTCTCAAAAATGTCAGGTAAAACAAATTTTTACTATTTCCCTAAATAGTGTGAATTGTGCCAGAAATTGGGTGGTTTGTTTATTAAGTTCTGGTTTCCTCTGGATGGCTGTACTCTGGCCACTAGGACCTGATTTCTGAAAGAGAAAACTATTTAAAGTAGTTCGACTAAAGCCTTACTTTCTTCGACTGATTTTTCTCTCCAAACTGTCTTTCTCTGCTCATACACCCGTGAACTGCTTGTCCTGATGTAGCATTTCCAGGCATCAGCTATTCAGTATTTTGTCTCTTAGTTCAAATTCTCACTCACAAGAATCTCACTGACTGCTGGCTAAAGGAGGAGGAGAAATCACAAGCACATTAATTGCTCCCTCCTGATCCAATCAGTTTGTGTCTTGATTGTGGCTTCCTATGGCCTCTTAAGCAACATCTTCAACACAGAAACGTCATGAGGGCTGGCAGACACTCCAACTGTGTCTACTCAGAGATGAGTAAACCAAGTTAGAGTTAAAAATATTATTTTCAGGCACAGTGAGAGAATTTGCCCTCAATCAACATGGACTACCTTTACATAGAGAAATAAATTTTAGAATTTTTTTATTTCTAAATAAAATAAAATATTTAATATGGCTTATGAAATCAATGGAAAATAGGATTTAATAAGTATTGTCTATTCCAGCTGAAAGAAAACAAAAGCTTTAAAACTACAAAATTTTTGTAGCACTTATGATTTATAGCACAAATTTTGCATTTCCCATATGGTAACTACAGTATTTATCTAATTTGTCTGTATAGTTTTACAAATCTACTACCTTCCATTTTTTAAAAAGTATTACATATTATGCTCATTTTTTTCTAGAAAATGTTGTTGGAATAAATACCTGGTTATTAATGTACTCATCATGACATGTGTATGGTGACTATTTACATGTCATTCCTTTGCCTGGTAAATAATTCTCACTTCTTCCTTTCACACTGTGGTAGGTAATCTTTTTTTAGGAAACAGAGTCTGTAATAGTAAGAAGTAAATGTTCTTCCACCTATATTTATATGTGATTTAATTAGGCTCATAAACAATCATGAGATTTATAGGATGCATCACATCAACTAAGCAAACTACAGAGTCCCCTAGCTCATTTAAGAATGATTTTTAGTATATCATCATGATTCAAATTAATGTAAAAATACTGCTAAGAAAAGAAATCACTGCTGCAAGAAAAGGAGTGCTTATTTAGACAATAATCAGTACTACAAGGAAAGAAAAATCAAAGATAAATTACACAGGTATATCTGAGATCTTTGAAGCTAGAGAAGAAAAATGAATATCTTATGAGATGAATATAGGACATACTAAAGGGCAGTTCAATAAAACATATTAGAAATGGTCTTGAAAAATTTTTACCTAAAATATGAATATTTTAAATAATAACTCTAAACATATTTTTGTATAGATTTTTTTCCTGCACTGAAATAAATTCCCTCCTTCATCCTCTTTATCTTTCTAATAAAAAAGGAAACAAAAAACAAAAAATGTAAAACCAATTTTTTTTCTTTTCTTTTGGTTTAGCAGTAAAACGTATGCATATTTGGTGGTTAAGTGACCTAAAAAATAGGAAATTATTACTAAAATGGATGTAATGGAGACAAAAATCTTTTCAGTTTGTCTTATTCATCTTTCTCACTAAATAGGCACTCACAAATTCCAATATTAGAGGGTAACCTATTCAAAATATATGTAGATTTGTTTCAGAGGGCATAGAATAGTAGCTGATAGCTGAGCATCATCAGAATTCAAGCAAACCTGTACTAGAATCCAACTTTTATATTCTCTGGGACTGTGACCTTACTCAAGTTACTAACTCTTGCAAGCCCATGTTTTCCCAACTGTAAAAAGGAAATTATAATGACCCAAATATCAAAAGTTAATTAGAAAATTAAACAAGATAATGCATGTGTGAAAGATTGATTACAAAAATAATTGTGATTTTTTCACTCCATCCTGTATCCTCTATATTGTGATTTTGAAACTCCTCTCATGAGGCTGTCTTGTCTCTTTCCCTCTCCTTGAGTGTGCCAATACACTGCAGCAAAAGTAACTGAGTGCTACTTTTGAGGTTTTGCATAAAAAGTCATGTAGACTTCTTTCTCTTGAAACTTGACAAACTATCATGAGCGTAAGCCCATGCTAGACTACTGGATAATGAGAGAAGATTTGCTCAGTCATTCACATCACCCCAGTTGATATCCAACCAATGGCAAAACATGTTCATAAGGCCATCTTAAAATTGCCAGTTCCTGGATGACCACTAGGTGACTGCAGAGTATATCTACTATAGACGGTAGCATGAGCTCACCCAGACTCTGGTGTGAATTCTGAGGTGAGGAACCATCCAGTTGAAACTATCTCAAATTGTACATTAACAGAATTGTACACTACTACTAAATTAGTCAATGATTCAATTGCCATTGTTTTAAGGCACAAAGATCAGGGTTATCTGTTATGCAGCAATAGCTAATTGATAAAGAAATGAAAGTACTCAGAACAGTGTATGACACATATTAAAAATGCAAATATTCCACCTAATACTATCAGAAGTTAAAATATGTGTTTCAGTTGTTTTCCTAATGAGTAGGAAATGCAAACTCTTTAAATTAATATTTACTAAAAAGTCAACACACACACTTTGGGAGGCTGAGGTGGGTGGTTCACAAGGACAGGAGATCGAGACCATCCTGGCTAACGTGGTGAAACCCTGCCTCTACTAAAAATACAAAAACAAAATTAGCTGGGCGTGGTGGCAGGTGCCTGTAGTCTCAACTACTTGGGGGCGGGAGAATGGTGTGAACCCGGGAGGCGGAGCTTGCAGTGAGCCGAGATTGCGCCACTGCACTCCAGCCTGGGTGACAGAGTGAGACTCCATCTCGGGAAAAAAAAAAAAAGTTAACACACAAAAATAAAAATAAAAGTTTCTGAAAATTTGTCTTGTACTTCATTAGAAATCTCTTTATATCTCTTTATCTTGTTATACATTAGTAAAGTAATTAATTGTTTGCAAAGCTTTCTTTTTGGTGTGTACATTTTTAATTTCCAATGCTGCATTTATTTAATTGAAGTTATTTTTTATGTCTCAATTAACATTCTTACTTCTCTGGGTAAAGTTTCTGTATCCTTTCATCTCAGATAATACTTTAACATATCACCCTGATAAACACCTGTGGTAAATAATTTATATTTAGTCCTTCATATCAACTAAGAACTTTTAGTTTTCAGTCATTTCACAAGTAAGTAGATATCCCAGGGGACCAACTACCAAAGGGGGAAAACAAAAAAAGGATAGATTCTGGAACAATAATCTACTCTTCAAAGTTCACCTCATAGAAAACTTCAGATAATGTCAAAGCCTCTTCAAAGAACTGAAAGTAAAATTAATCCTTAAATTTAAAAAATCTGACATTTAAAGTTAAAAGTGAAAAAATTTCCCAAGTTTTATGAACTACGTGTGTCATTCGTGATTCTTAGGGCTCATTGTCCTCATCTAACTTGCTTAATTGATTATGAAACTAAATGCAATGTTGACAATCTTTTCAACAATGAGTTAACTCCTACTGTCCTGTTTGAGTCATTTCAATGTTTACTATTCACCCTACATTTTCATTGACATCCCTGAGGACCTATTTCAAGGTGAGAATTATATGTGTGTGTGTGTATGTATATATTTAGGGAATAAAAAGAGAACAGAGAAAAATATGTGAAAAGATATCTTCAAACTTATTGTTAGAAAAGGACTCTTACAATTTTCTGCCACCTTGACTTTTCTGTTTATAAAGATAAATAAGCAGCACATAGTGGCATTTATCCTGAAGGACTATAAAATTAATATAACTTGTATCAATCATAATTAAATAAGTGAAGATATATAATTACAGGAAGTCAAGTAGGAGTTAATAAATATCCATAACTTATAGTGTTAAGTCTTTTTCCACATAAAGGCATGGGTTTAAAAAGTTGTGTATTTTCGGTGAAACCCCATCTCTAATAAAAATACAAAAAATTAGTCCAGCGTGGTGGCATGCACCTGTAGTTCCAGCTACTCAGGAGATTGAGGCAGGACAATGGCGTGAACCCAGGAGGCAGAGCTTGCAGTGAGCCAAGATAGTGCCACTGCACTCCAGCCCGGCAGACAGAGCGAGACTCCATCTCAAAAAAATAAATAAATAAAAATAAATAAATAAATAAAAACGTTGTGTATTTTGAAATTTGGAAAGTTATATTAGAACAAATGGGAAGAGTCTGAGATTTCATCCTACTTACAACCTAACAATTTAGCCTGCCATAGTTTCATAGATGCTGGTTTCACAAATGCCGGAAGACAGCACAACTTTTTGACACAAGACTTGTTGCTAACAGAAATAGTAGCTTAGGTACCAGCATTTTTGAGCCAGCTTTCTGAGTCCCAAATCCTCATAGACAATGTGACGAGGGTGAAATGGTATCTACATAGCAGTGGATTGTGTGTTCCTTGAGCTTAGGGAGCCCAAATCTTTCACAAAGGGCAGTAACTTGCCTGCCTGTATAGTTTTCTGTAATACTAGCAAATGACCACAAATTGAGAATCTTAAAACAACACAACTTATAATTTCACAAGTTTTATAGATCAAATGTCATGGCATAGAATGGATGGATTCTTTATTCTGGGTCTTACTAGGTTGAAATTAAGGTGTCACTTGGGCTGTAGTTATTATTTGGGGTTCAGAGGTCTGTTCCAAGCTTCTGGCTATTGAAACAATGTGTTTTCTTCCAGTTATAGGACTGAGGTTCCCTTTTTCCTGTTAGTGATTGGTAGGGATACTTCTCAGTTCCTAAAGCTGCCCACAGTTTCTCACAGTGTGGTCCACAGAGGCAGTCCAAAAAGTGGATGTTTGATTTCTTTCAGGTTACTCACTAGGAGTTTCTCTGATTTTTTTTTTTTTTTGGTAATATCTGCATTTAAAAGGTTTACCTGATGAGGTCACGCTTGTCCAGGATAAAGTCCCTTTTGCCTCATAATGTAACATGATTGCAGGAGTGATATCTCACTGTATACACAGGCTCTTCACACACTCAAAGGGGAGGAGTTGGTAGAGAGAGATGTGTCATCAGAAAACATCTTAGAATTTGGCCTGCCACATTGGCTTTTTCCCAGGAAGGAGACACTATCTATATCTTCCAAAGAGGTAATCAGGCGTGTCCTTCACTTCTCGGGGAGAATTATCTATATCTTCCAGTGTAGCATTTGTCTACACCACTGAAAGATGAGGAATAGCAATGGCACTGGGAAAGAAAGCTGCAGACACTGTGACATGTTTACATGGCAAGTTTAGATTTTAGAGCCATCCTTGCTTACTTTGATAGACTTATGAGAAAAGTTAACATAACTGTCAATCAAATCATTATCAGTCATTTGACAAGTGATGGCTGATCTAGATAAGTCAATTAAATTTAAAGCAATTGAGACTGTTTAGGAGAGCTATGCCAGGTCATTTTCCTTAATGAAGAATGTTCTAAGGCAGTTAACAATTCTGGGTGATAAATGTCATGAATACCTTTCTCTCCTTGAGAACTCTTGGTATCTGAGATGTTAAGTTCTAAGATTATTGTTCTTCTACTGTAAAAAAAGTAGTGTGTGCCTTTCTAGTAGCAAAAAATTTACATATTGTTTCCAATCGACCCTATATACACCCAGACATTTTATCCTATGTCAGATGAAGGAGAGACAAGATAGTTTTTACAAAATTTATAAATACCCATGTAAGCATATGTAGAGAGGCATACTGCACAGCACAGTGTACTCAAACATAAAATTATTATCCTTATGATCTAAGGCTATGAAAATTCAATAGGAAATCCAGGTGGTAAACCAGAATTAAGTTATAATTCTCTAGGCTCCCCTCTGGGTATGCTGCTACCAAGACAGTAATTGAACAAGTCCAACCAGGGACTGTCAGTAGGTAAGCTAGATATATGATGCCCCAAAATTGTCTGAGCAGCATCTCAAATTCATAAAACAGATTTTGTATGAACTCCTATCACTTTTGTTCTGAATATTATTCAGAAACCAGCCAATATAATGTGTTCCCTTTCTGAGGACATCCACATTGAGTGACCAACTTGCCTTACTAAAGTAGAGAAACAGAAGTAAATGATGAAGATAAAAATCAGAACTGTTTTTGAATCAATTACTGAGGAAGCCATTTCAATACTCCAAAAGACTGGATGAATGTGGAAGGTAGGGGACATGGACAATTTGCCTATAAGCCCATTATGGTGGTTTTTCTTCTTTTTTTTTTGTTTTTGAATAAAGTGTCAGATTACAAATAGTCTGTGAAGGAAAGACATGACAAAGATTAGTTTTAAGGGCTACGATGGTGTAGCCAGAATCAACCAAAATGCTAATGAATGCTGGTAGAAGACATGAGACTCTTGAATCAGAGATGGACAGCTTATTGCTCAGAGCAAAAGCAATAGTCAGTGGATCAGGATTCTTTTTCTGGTTTCTTAAATCCCAGTGATTGCAGAGTGACCTGCACACACAGCGAGTTGCTTTACAGGGAAAGAACACTGATCTTGGAGAACTCATATATTTTACAATAGACGTTAAACATTTATTTGCCTTCAAGGAATGCATTAGCTCTAAGATTCTTGATAGTAGCCTTTGCCTTTGTATTGGAGGGAGAGTGTAATTTCTCTAAGACTTCAGGAAAACTTGTTTATTTTTATAAGTCACTGTATAAACATTTACGTCTGTAACTCAAGTTTGTTCACTACAAAAATATCCTTGAAGAGATAGTCTAGGACAAAAGCAAGCACATGTCTTCTTCACAAGACCTACCAGGCAAAAAATAAAAACAAAAAACAACAACCCAAAACAAAACATGATAGACTCATGTAGAACTGTCTTCAAACACTATTTTGAAATAATATAAATTAAGGACTCAACTCTTGAGCCTTTAATCAGTATTTGGCCAGATAGAAACATCTACATGTTTTCATGAAGCAATTTCATCACATTTAGTTGAATATAATTTATAATTTATATTATTATTTTTATTCAGCTTCTACAGTCAGTTGTCAGAATCGGTTCTCATGAAAACGTCTATGAATAAACAAAACTATTTAATATCCTCACAAGTGGCTGTGCAAAAGGCAAGTCTGGATCATGGCAAATCCATTCACTGTAGGACGAAATGATGAATATTTTTGATGGCTTCCTGTTATCTGTACCAAGTGAGTTGTCTAACTAGTTGAAAATGCAGAATTCATTTTTTATATATGATCTTAGAGCTGACAAGCTCATTCCTGGTTTTTCTGGAATGTGTTTCCTTTTTTTTCTCTCAACAGAAAGAATTACAAAGTTAAAAAAAATGAATTTGATATAGTCTTCAAATTTGTAGTTTAATAGAAGATCTATAGTTATGGGATCACAGCATTTCAATTCTAATCTACTGCTTTATAATCCATCAGGAGTACTCAGTTATAATAAATATATCCTAGTATCAGATGACTGTTTGTCTATTATTTTATTATATTGGTCCCAAACTTCACTTCAGTTACCATTGACAAAATAAGTGTTAACTATAGAATATATTTTCCCATGGTATGATACATTTCAAGTGAATTTTTAAACATGAATGCATCAAAACTTATATAAAGCCATGAAAAAGTGAAGGAAATTTTCTGATGGGAAAATTTGTTTATTTAACAGTAGTACCAAATAAGCATAAAAACTGCCCATTGTACAAAGATAGATCTTGCTTCAAATGCAATTCTTTCGTCAATTGAGATCTGGATAACGTAAGGGACTCAGGTGGGAGAAGGAAAGGAAAGAATTGAAAACGACCTGTGTCAGGTTAGCCTGCAGTCTCCTTGGGGGTTCTGTAACTACTCCTTGCAGAAATATATTTTACTAAGTTCCTTTTGAAGTAGAAGCAAGCTCTCAGCACTTCAGGAGACAAAGAGAGATTAAAGAAAGGTAGAAGATGACACCTCAGAGTGAGCAGAAAGAAATCACTATGGCAACTCTTTTTTTATTTAACGTATTCTTGGACTGTTTTAAGTCAGGAAGTCTTTTGGCACTTAATGCAAATCAGTAGCAGTGTAAGTATCTGAAGTTTCAAAAATCAAAGGCACAATTATAATTATTTCAAGTGGGGTGATTTTCAGAAGTATAAAGATACATCTTCAGAATGCAACATAATAACCCAGTCATTTAATGAATTATGTGTGACCTGACTATTGATTTATGATCCACATTTAGACTCAGTAGTATAAAAATATTTAAAATGTAGAATGTTAATACTATTCCCAATTAATGATGGAAAATTATGAATATTTACATATAAAATATAATATTCTATAATACAGTGATAAAATTAAAATGTTAAAATAAAGAATAATAACAAATAACGCATTCATGAAGGGAAAGGAAAGGATGAGACAATCATAGCATCAATAAAAACAGAAAATAATTGAAAAATCAGAAAACAAAAAGAGAAAACCCATTTTCTAATCTTTAGTATGGAAGATGATCTATGGAACGCACAAGACAAAAAGAGCAAGGAGCAAATAGTTCCTCATATAATCACACAAAACTAGTATCACTTCACCTCTTCCTGTTCTCATTCCGCTTGCCAATAATGCCTAGGAGAATGAAAAATATTTTATAGAGATACAAAGGATACCTTTTAATGTATTTACCACTTTTATTCTACGGTAGACATAAAATAATCTAGCCTCTTAATGGAGCATATCCTGATAGGATAACCTTCATTTGGTGTACAGAATAAGACATATTTGGGAAGATCATCAGTTATAGAGGTAGAGTAAGTTTTCTAATCTTATTTTTCTTAAAAAATGCCTTGGTCAATTTTGGCTGTTAGATTTCTGTAGAAATTTTAGGATTGTCACATCGATTTCCATGAAACATCATGCTGTGTTTTTGAATGAAAATTGACTGACTCTAGTTAGGGGGTGGCCGTATAACCAGGCTTTCTTGGAACATTCAAAATTTGCTCAATTGTCCCAGTATAAGTATTTATAGCATCACATTTCACTTTTTAGAAGTTACACAGAGTATAATACATCATACTAATAATTCATACTAATAAATCTAAGTAATTTATGGATTATTGTGACAATAGTTCACATCTTCACAACACTGGTGTTCTAAAACATGATATATCATATTTCTCATAACTGAGTATTCAGATATTCTTCAAATTTTTTCTCAATAATGTCTTGTAGTTTTTTAGGGTGGGGTCTTGTTAGATTTCTTCCAACAAAGTGTTACATTCATTATGATTAATCATATGTGGATTTATTATTAGGTTGGTGCAAAAGTCATTGTGATTTTCGCCGTAATTATTATATTTGATTTTTGCAAAACAACTGTATCAGCAGTGTAAGATTCTTTAATTAGCAGACACATAATCTCTCTCTGTGATTTTAGCATCAATTGTCAACTGACACGTAGTGTCTATTAATTCACTTAAGAGTGAAAAATAAAAATATTGTAATTCTATTATTTGTATTCATTTATTAGATGGAATACTTCTATAATGAAAACCTACTACTCAACAACTATTTCTTGACTAGAAAAGGCTCTAGAGAAAAATGGATCTTTCTTATCATTTTTGTTGTTGGCAGATTTCAGTTTCATGCAATTAATATATGAGACAAAAGTCCCCATTTTCTGGCTGTGTGCAAGTCTTTTCAAACCTCAAGAGACAGCTATCACTCATGGTTCCCTTCTTCCGTCTTCAAAACCAGCAGCAGCACGTGGAGTTCTTCTCAGCCCAAGTCTCTTTGAACTCACTGGGAAAGGTTTTCTGCTTCTTAGAATTCATATGATTACATTGGGCCTACTCAAAGTGTCCAGGATAATTTTCCCGTCTTTAGATCCATGCCCTTAATCACATCTGCAAAATTCCATTTGTCTTATAAATAACATATTCACAGGTTTTAGAGATTATGGCATGGGTAAATTTGTGGGACCATTATTCTGACTAGTGCACATTGAAAAAAAAAATCCTCCTCAAAATTGTGCTTCTGGACATGTGGAAGAACAGAAACTGGATTTACCATACAACAATGATCAACAAGAAAACCAGGCAAAACATATCAAACAATGGTTTTTAGCCTTTAGTCAGCAGTTGGTACAGGGCTGTGATTCCTAATTGTAGGTGAATAAACAACATGAGTACAATACAGTATAAGCCGCCTACAGAAAATTTCCAGACTATAGTGCAGAGAGAAGGAACTCAAATAGATCCCAGATTTCTCAATGCAGACACAAGACAGAGATTGGAGTTCAATGAAGCCAAGAAAATGAGAATTTTTAAGCAAAGTATTGGAGAGGAGGGAACTGGATAGATAAATGTTCAAAACGGCCACTCAACTTGCTGACTCAGAACTGATCTGCACAGGAATGAGAGGACACTACTCAAAGCACAGAAAAGAATCATTGGCAATGACTAAGCTGAAAAGTATCCAGGACAGCACAGGACTGGGAATAGTTTAGATTTCCACAAGACAGAAGGAAAACACTTCATATTTATGAGGCATTTAGGTATTATCCTCTGGAAGATATTTTAGGGAGAGAGAAGGAATAATATCATTAAAGTAAAAGCTGCATGAGAATTATTTAGAAAAAAAAATTAACTTAATTCTTGAAAATATCCAACGGATCCCAAGAAAATTAAATGTGAAAGAAAAAATGTATAACACAGTTTAAAGAAATACAAAAATCCAGCAGCTGAGGTATAAAATTCACCACTTCCAGATTTCAGTGGTAATTGGAATTGTCAGGCACACAAAAAAATAGGAATATATGACCCTAAACCAGAAGCAAAATAATCAATAGGGACAAATCAAAATATGACATAGATGGTGAGTCACACAGCAAAGACCATAGTAGTATCAATTATAAATATGTTCCATAAGTTCAAAAAGATACAGGGCATGATAAGCATGATAAGCAAAGAAATATAAGATACTGTAAAGGCTGAATGAAGTTTTTCATGTTAAAGAATAAATATAAAATTTAAAATGCATAATATACCACTGATAGCAAAATAAATACTGCAGAAGAGTGATTCTGAATATAGTAATATAAATTTTCCATAATGAAAGATGCAGTGTATAAATACATTTACAAAGTGTATTCATTGCCCAGAAAAAAACTATTAAGCATTCCAATATACTTGACCAACTGAAACTAATTATGAACCAACAAATTCTAGTCTCAGCAAAATATCTTTCAAAATTGAGGACAAAATAAAGACACTTCTAGATAAACAAATGCTCAGAAAACTCATTGTTAACAGACCTGCACAACAAAAAAATACTCAAGGAGTCATTTTAGGCAGAAAAGGAATGACACCAGATGAAAATTTGAATGTACATAAAGAAAAAAGAAGTTGATGCAAGCGGCATACATAGGTGAATATAAAACACTTTTTCCGCATGTCTTAAATTTCATAACAGGTAATTTACTATTTAAAGCAAACATAGTAATAACGTATAGCGGGATTTATAGCATATTTTTTAAAAGCACAAAATATAGAAGGCTTGAAATGAAAATACGCTGTTAAACCTTGTATTAGACATGGAGTAATGTATTATTATTTGATGATTGAGTATTATATCATAAATTATAGGGAAAATGATTTTAAAATTCATAGAGGTATAGCCAACAAGTAAGGCATATAATTGTATATAACCATAAAAATATTACACATGTAAGGCAGATGTGAGGGAAATAATACCTAAATCAAATAATCTATAAGACAAATGTAAGAGAAATAATATCTAAAATAATCTATAAGACAAATATATATTATGATAATAAATAAATCAATTAAAAATATATATTTATTATGATAATAAAAAACTAGAAACTCCATTAATAAAAAAGGCAGAAAAAGAAAATAAGATAAAAGGAGGGCATTCATAGCATATTAATACAAAGCAATAGATATGAAACCCAACCATAATACAATTATATTTACTATGAACAGCCTGAACATACCAATTAAAAAGCTTAGAAGGTCAAACAGGTTTTAAAAATCTGTCTGAAAAAATGTCTACTGATGGATGGCTTAAAGAATTAAAAATAAAAATATATGCAGTTTGTAACTAAAAGAAATGTGAGGGAACAATATGAACATCAGTCAAATAGACTTCAGAAAAATATCAGTGATAAAGGCAAGTATCACCAAATTGTGAAGAGTTAGCACATCACAAGGACATAGGAAGCCTAGTACATATGGATCTAACAGCAGAAATTCTGCTTACAGAACGACAAATTGTTAGAAATAAAAAGGGAAATACAAATCTACATTCATCTCGTAGTAATTGACAAAACAAGCAAGCAAAAAACTAACTAATATACTTGAGACTACTGTGAACCAACTTAACTTAATTGATAAGTTTAAAAAGCTCTTACCAACAACAGATGCATAAATATTTGCTTTAAGTGGACATAGAGCATTCGCAGATATAAATCATTTTCTAGAAATAAAACAAATCACAATACCGTTAACAGGATCAAATTATGCGAAGTATATTCTCTGACTACAATGAAATTAGAAATGAATAACAGAAATATATCTGGAGAATCTGATAATATTTAGAAATAAAAAAGCACACATCTAAATAACTCATGGATCAAAAGATGAATTTTTAAGAGACATGTGAAAATACTTTGAACTGAATAAAGATGAAACCAAGACATATGCAAACTGTAATATACAGATAAGTCCATGCTAAGATGAAATTTATACCATTAATGTATACATAAGTAAATAAAAAATATTTGAATCCCAAATTTGAACATACAGTTAGAGAAAATTAAACCCAAATTAAATATTTAAAAAAATGAAGCTATAAACCAAAGCAAAGGAAAACAAAAAATCAATGCACAAAAGAAATAAAAATAAAATATGTCATTTTAAAATAATTCATAAACTTGATAAATCTCTAATCAAACTAATCAGGAAATCAGAATAAAAAGAATATTTAGAATATCTATATATATGGTGGTGAAAGCCAGAAATATTGCCGATCCTTCAAATGTAAAAATGATATAAGAAAATTTGGGGGAAATTGATCCCAATAAATGTGATATTTTAGATAAAATGCTTAAATATCTTAAAACACACAAGCTACCAAAACTCATTAAAGAAAAAATATGTATCTTAAACAGGCTGAATGGACTCAAAAGAATTGAAAGTATGGACTTCACTATATAATTATAACACATACTTAAATATGAAAATAAACCTATTCTACTCAAACTGTTTGTGAAAGTTAAAGAGGAGAGAATGTTTCCTGACTCCAGGGCAATCACAGCATTGCCCTGGTTCCAAAGAAAGTATGTCATAAGAAAAGAAAATGAATCCAATAACTCTATTGAACATAAATGCAAAAATCCTTGAAAATATTTTCAAATCTAACCAATTAATATATAAAGTTTATTACATCCTGTTCAAGTATGGTTCATCCCCAAATACAAGATTGGTTTAATTTCAAAAATCAATTGATTTCAACACATTAACAGACTAAAAAGAAAACCATGTGATTATCTGAAATGCAGGCAAAGCATTTGACGAAATTCTACATTCAATCATTGGAATAATGATGAGCAAACAAGCAATAGAAGGAAACTTCATTAGCTTAATATTGGTCATCTATTAAAGTCACACACACACACACACCAGTCAATATCATACTTACTGACAAAGATGAAAAACTTTTTTTTAAAGTTTGGAAGTGAGTTTAAGTTATGCATTCTCACCATTTCTATTGACATTCCAAAAAAAGGTAATAAACAGCATATATAATAATTTCCTTATTCACATACATCATAATTGTTTCTGCAAGGAATTTTAAAGAATCTAAAATGAGCTACTGAGACTAATACAATGATTTAGCAATATCAGAAGATACAAGATCAAATTTAAAATCAATTATTTTTATCAGTGTTGAAAGTTAATATATTTCTAAAATTATTTAATAGCATCAAAACAACAGTGTCCTTAGGTCTAAATGTAATGTATAGAATACATGTATAATGACAAATACAGAGCATTTCTGAGAGAAATTAAAGAAAAAAATTTAAAAAAACATATATATCAGTCATTGGTCAGAAGATTAATCTGTAGATTTAATGCCACTAGCAGACTTTAAAAATTAGACATGGATGAACTGATTGTAAAATATACTTTGAAGAAGACATTATGAAAAGCAGGAGGCAAGATGGACACTAGAAAAGTTGTATCTATGTCTAGAATACATATAAAAACCAAAACCCAACAATAAGAAAACTAGTAAATTGTTTAACCCATGGGTAGACATTGGAATAGGCACTTCGTCAAACAGTAAATATAAATGCAAAATAAGCACATGAAAGTTCCTGTCTTTAGGGAAGGAAACATAAAAGACCACAATGAAGACCACTATATATCAACTACAATAAATAAAATTAAAGTGACTGGTAATACCAAGTGTTGCAATGAATGTGGAGCAATAAGAAAATTCCTGGTATTATTAGTGATAGTTCAGACTGATAAAGCCACCGAGAGAAAGTTAGTGCTTTCTGATATACCTAAACATAAGCTTTCTTATACAACACATCATCCCACTATTAGGGATTTACCAACGGGGAAACAAGACATGTTTACACAGATACTTGTTCTCAAATGTTCATAGCAGCTTTATTCGTATTGTGCAAAATTGACAACAGCCAATGTATCCATCAACTAGTTTTATAAACAAACTGTGTTTTATTTATGGAGAGTATGCAACACAGCACTAAAATAACATTCTAAAAATGTATTATTACTACAGATAATATAGAAATTAAAATGATAATTGGGAATTTTATGAATGAAACACATTTCTTAATAAAAACAAGGACAAAAATGGATAAATTCCATTAAAGATACTCTTTACTGCATGAGGACTACATTATTCTAATCCCAAATGCTGACAAACACATTAAACATCAACAACAAAGAAATACAAATTTGCCTCACTAATGTAGAAATGAACATCTCTAAAAATTCTTAAAAATTCAAAGCAATATATGAATATAATATTTTTTATGATCACATGATGTGCATTACTTGGAAAACAAGGCTGTTTTAACATTCAGAAATCAAAAAGTCAATCAGCAAATCAACAGATTAATGAAGAAAAAGTATGTTCATGTCAATCAATGGATAAAAAGCGTATCACAACATTTAACATGCACTCTCTGAAACTACTGTTGGAGAAGATAATTTTCTCAACAATATAAAGGTTATTTATAAAAGAAAACCCTACTGTTAACCTCATAAACTAATTAAATGTTAAATACTTTTCAGTATTATTGAAGATGTCTGCTCTAACAACTTTTATTATCATGATGGTGGAGGTCTGACCCAATGCAGTAGGTCAAGAAGTAGATTTTAAAGGGTTACAAGTCAGAAATGGAGGACGTACACTCTATTTTTCAGTAGATAACACATGCAAGTATGTGTACAATCCTCAGGAAACTATTATAAATAAAACCTAGTTGAACACATGAGTAAATACATAAATTTCAGAGTATAAACTTAGTATGCAAAAATTGTTCTTTTTATTTCTTATCACAGAAAAACTGGAAAATAGAATTTAATAATGCTGTTTAAAGTATTCTTACAACAAATGTTACAACATTAAAATGTTAAGTAATTGAAATACTTTATTGAAATATATGTAGTACAGGTACTCTAAGAAATGAGCAATACAAATTGAATTTACCGAAAATGTAAACATTTTTTCTTCAAAAGACACTATTTGCTGGGTGCAGTGGCTCAAGTCTGTAATCTTAAGGAGGGAGACCTGTTTAAGGCCAGGAGTTGGAAATCAGCCTGGGCAATATAGGGAGACCCAGTCTCTCAAAAAAAAAAAAAAAAAAAAAAAAGGTAGGTGGATGTAGTGGTATGTATCTGTCATCCCAGCTAGAGGTTTAGGAGGCTGAGTTGAACCAAGAGCTTGAACCCAGAAGGTAGAGGTTACAGTGAGCTGTGTTCAGATGATTGGGCCATTATACTCCAAACTGAGTGACAAAATGAACCTGTTTCTTAAAAAAATTAGAAAAATAAAAAGACACTTCACATGTCCCCTTTGAAACTAAAATAAGTTGGAAAATAAAATAAAATAAAAAATGAAAAAAGAAAGGCAAGCCGCAGTTTGAAAGAAAAATTTGCAAACTATATATTTGATAAAGAATATTACACAAATCTGATAATTAAACAATAATATATCTCCTTCTTACGATAAAAGTTGGTAATTTGAACATATATTTCATTAAAACAGTATACTAATAAAAACATGAAAAGATGCTGAAAATCACTTCTTACTGGAGAAACAAAAATTAAAACTATAATGACATGCCACTCCACGCTTACTGAAATGGCATTTTTTAAAAAAGAAAAGAAAAATCTAAATATGAGCATTTCAGATCTTATTTCAAGCTTGTTCAGAGTATGACAAGTATGAAAAACTTGAAATGCCAATTTTTGATGACCATGTGAAGCAACTGAAAATCTCACATATTTCTCAAGAGAATGAAATGTGCTACATTACCCTGGAAAACATAATAGCAGTTTTATGAATTTAAACAAGCACATGTCATAAAACCCAACAATCTCTCTTCAATGTATTAGGTAAGAGAAAAAATCTGTTTCTATACAGAGACTTTTAGGGGCTTTATTTGTAATATCCAAAAAGTAGAAATAAGCCAATATCATTGACAAAGGAATGAGCAAGGAAATTTTAGTATATCTATGCAATGGAATGTTATTAAGCAATAAAGAGAAACAAATAACATGGTTGAAACTAACGGGTATCATACTTTGTGAAAGAACAAAAGAAAAAGTGTGTTTTCAGTTTTTGGCCGTTTCAAATAGACAAAACTTTAGAGAGAAAAAATAAATGATGAGTGGTTTCCAAGGCTTAGAGAGGTGTATGGGGATTAACTTCACAGGGGCATGGAAAAATATTTTGAATGATGGAAATACTATATATTTTAGCTGTGGTGATTTTTAGCTATATATTTTGTGTTTATAAATGTTAAACATTTATATATATAGAGAGAGAAACATAAAATATGTGGCTAAAATATATAAAATATATGTAAACATAAAATTTATTCTATGTAAATTATACTTCAATTTTTAAAAGGTGAAATGTACCCATCTTACATTAAAAAAGTTAAGTATTAACTTACAAAAGTAATTTCAAGAGAAGAATAATATTCATTGGACTGGCAGACATTAAAAAGAATGGCAATAAATACAAAATGAAGCAAGGATTCAGAGCAATTGAAACTCATACTTTTCCTCAGCACGTAAAATAGTATAATGAGTTCAAAAAATAATTTTGCAATTTCTTATAATAGATTTAGCAAAGAGATTACTAAATATTTACTCAGTGCTAATTAAAACATAGATCTACAAAAATGCTTGCTCATGATAGCTCCAAATTGAAAACAACCCAAATGTATATCAAGAGGTAAATGAAATAAGAAAGTTGGTATATTCATACATTAAATACTAGTCAGCAATAAAAAATAATTATCTGTGTATTAGTCTAATTTCATACTGCTATAAATAACTACACAAAGCTGGGTAATTTATAAAGAAAAGAAGTTTAATTGGCTCACACTTCTGTATGGTTGAGGAGGCCTCAAGAAACTTACAATTATGGCAGAAGACGAAGGGGAGCAAGGCACATCTTACATGGTGGCAGGAGGGGGAGAGAGAGAGAGAGAGGGAGAGCAAAGGGGGAAGTGCCACTTTTAAACCATCAGATCTAATGAGAACTCCCTCACTATCATGAGAACACATGGAGGAAACCATACCATGATCCAGTCACCTCCCACTAGGTCTCTTCCTCCACTTGTGGGGATTACAATTTGAGAGGATATTTCTGTGTGAGACACAGACTCAAACCATATTATTTGGTCCCTGGCCCCTCCCAAATATCATATCCTTTTCACACTTCAAAACCAATCATGCTTTCCCAAAAGTCTATCAAAGTCTCAACTCATTCCAGCATTCACTCAAAAGTAGAAGTCCAAAGTCTCATCTGAGACAAGGCACGTCTCTTTCGCTTGAGTCTTTAAAATAAAAAACAAG
The DNA here is from genome assembly GCF_003255815.1 of Theropithecus gelada. Lineage (NCBI taxonomy): Eukaryota > Metazoa > Chordata > Mammalia > Primates > Cercopithecidae > Theropithecus > Theropithecus gelada. The sequence continues at coordinate 84,955,535 of NC_037676.1, forward strand.
TTAGTTACTTCCAAGATAAAATGGAGGTCTAGGTATTGGGTATTACCTTCCAAGTGAATCAAATTGGCCAAAACAAAGGGTCCACAGGCTCTATGCAAGTTCAAAACCCAGCTGGGCACTCATTAACTCTCAAAGCTCCAAAATAATCTCTTTGACTCCATGTGTCACATCCAGGGCATGCTGATGTAAGAGGTGGAATTCCAAGGCCTTGGGCAACTCCACCCCAGTGACTTTGCTGAGCATAGCCACCTTGGCTGCTTTCATGGGCTGGCATTGAGTGTCTGTGGCTTTTCCAGGTGCATGGTGAAAGCTATCAGTGGATATAGCTTTTGGAGGTCTGATGGATGGTGGCCCTCTTCTCACAGCTCCACTAGGTAGTGCCCCAGTGAGGACTCTGTGTCGGGGCTCCAATCCCACATTTTCCATCTACACTGCCATAGCAAATGTTCTCCAAGAGGGCTTCACCATTGTAGCTGACTTCTGCTAGGACATCCAGGTGTTTCTATATATCATCCGAAATCTATGCAGAGGCTCCCAAAGCTCAACAGTTTTTGTCTGTTCACCTGTAGGACTGATGCCATGGGGAAGCTACCAAGGCTCAGGACTTGTACCCTCTGAAGCCACAGTCTGAGCTCTGTAACTTGGTTCCCTTTTAGCTACAGTGGAGTTGGAGCAGCTGAGACATAGGGTATCATGTCCTGAGGCTTCAGAGTACCAGAGCCCTGGGCCTCTCCCACGAAACCAGTTTTCCTCATAGTCCTCCAGGCCTATGCTTGGAGGGGCTGCTGTGAAGATCTCTGAAATGCCCTGAAGAAGTTTTCCCCGGGTGATTTGGCTATTAATATGCAGCTCCTTGCTACTTATACAAATTTCTGTAGCTGGCAATGGCTTGGATTCTTCCCGAGAAAATGGATTTTTTCTTTCTACCACATGGTCAGGCTGCAAAGTTTCTGAAGATATATGCTCTGCTTCCCTTATAAGCAGACATTCCAATTTCAAGCCATCTCTTTGTGAACAAATATAACTGTATGTTCTTAGAAAAAGCCATGTCAGCTCTTGAATGCTTTGATGCTTAGAAATTTCTTCTGTCAGACACCCTAAATCATCCCTCAAGTTCAAAGTTCCACAGACCTCTAGGGCAGGGGAAAATGTCACCATTCTCTTTGCTAAAGCATTGCAAGAGTCACCTTTACTCAAATTCCAAACAAGTTCCTCACCTCCGAGTCCACCTCAGCCTGGATTTCATTGCCCATATCACTACTAGCCTTTTGGTCAAACCCATTCAATAAGTTTAGGAAATTCCAAACTTTCCAACATCCTCCTGTCTTCTTCTGAGCCCTCCAAACTGTTCCAACTTTTGCCCATTACCCAGTTCCAAAGGCACTTCCACATTTGCAGGTTATCTTAAAGCACTACCCTACTTTCCTGGTACCAATTTTCTGTATTAGCCCATTTTCACACTGCTATAAAGAACTACCCAATACTGGGTAATTTATAAAGAAAAGAGATTTAATTAACTCACAGTTCCACATGGCTGGGGAGGCCTCAGGAAACTTACAATCATTGCAGATGGTGAAGGGAAAGCAATGCACGTCTCACCTGGTGGCAGAAAAGTAGGAGAGAAGAGGGGGAAGTGCCGTTTTTAAGCTATCAGATCTCATGAGAACTCACTCATTATCAGGAGAACAGCATAGGGGAAACTGCCCTCATGATCCAATCACTACCCACGAGGTTTTGCCCTCAAAACATGGGGATTACAATTCGAGATGAGATTTGGGTAGGAACACAAATCCAAATTATATAAAACTGCTTATAAATGTATCAATAAAAATGAATCTCAAAAATATTTTGAAATAATAAGCTAGATACAATTGTACCCAATTGCATAATTTTATTTATATGAAAGTATAAAATAGGCAAAATTAATTTATATTGACTGAAACTGGTCAGTGGCTATGTGAGACCAGAAATAAATGTAATGACTGGAAAAGTTCACTAAGGTGTTTTGCAGGGAGATGGATATATCTGTATTGTTTAGGTCAAGATTTCCTGGGTGACTATATTTGTCAAAGTTCAACAACTGTCCAGTTAAAATGGGTTTATTTTAATGTGTATAATTCTTACCTTGATAAATTGTTTCAAAAATTTACAAAATATATTTTATATATATATATATATATCAGTTGAAATACATGAAATATACCTGAATATAATTTATATAAATGAATTTCAAACTAAAAAATAAGAAATAAACTTTACTTTTGATAAGCTAATGAAACTGTGTTTGTGTTTTTAACACATACTTTTTAACCTTTATGTTGAGTTCCTCACATATTTATGGATATAATTTTATAATATTTGGAATTTATGTAATTTTAAAATGAGGGAATGAGTAAACACATGGATGAAAAATGTATTGCCCTGCTTTGATCACAGTTAAAGCTGACAGATTGTAACACAGATCTCTTTACATGATTTTATATACTTTTATTAGATGGTTGAAATTTTTCATAATAAGTGTTTTAACACGAGTTATTTCACAGTAATGAGATCGTGTGATCTGTACTTCCAGACATTTTTGTGCTGCTGTCTAAAGTAAAGATTCTACATCATTGGTTTAGAAACTTAAGACTATTCTTTATTGATGTTTTTATAATCTGCTCAAATAGGGAAGAGGAGAAAGAAAAGTAATTAATATTTATTGATGGCCAAGTCAGAAAAAAATTACTTCTCTAAGCTACATAATTATTTTAATTCTTTTATAAACTCTTAAAAAAGGCTTCTTCAATTTTTAGATTAAAAAATAGAGACTCAGAGATACCATCAAATAGCAAGTATGATTTCAACATAAAATAATACCCTGAAAATATGATTTCCAGCCTTGCCAAAAAAATTAATTATCTTATATGAAAACATCAAATTAATAGGGGATTTACTTTTTATTATTTTTGGAGCTCAATAAATTGTATTAAAATTTATAGGATATTTCTGAAAAGAATAAAAAATTATTTTCTCTAGGACATCTCACGCACATAAGAAGAGTTATCTCGACTAAGTGATAGAAAGATTTTACCATATGACCATACACAAAATCTGTATTCTGTCTATTCTCAAATTCTTTGATCCTTCCCTGAAAATGTAAGATCACACAAAGGAAAAATTTGCATGTCTTCTATATTTTTTTCTTGATTTAATAGTTATTTATTCCTTTTTTATCTGTTTTTTTATTTTTTATTTTTATTATTATTATACTTTTTTATCTCTTAATCAGAACTTCCATCAAATCCTTCCTCACTCAAGTAAGATTTTGTTTGTTTCTTCTCTCTCTAGAAAACTGCTTTTGAATTAGGTATGTTGTTAAAACATGTATTGATGATTATTTCTTACTCTAACATAAAACAGCATTCGCAACATTTAAAATCTCAGTAGTTAATCTTGCTCAGTGGATGTTCTTGTACTTGCTATTGATTAATTCTTAATACTGGTTTTCCTCTTGTGTAAATATTTTCTCAATCATTAAGAATAATTTACTTGATCGTTTTGGAATGGATTTAATTCTGTTTTTCAAATTTACCATATCTCTCAATCTTACCCATTAAATTGAAAATTGGTTTTCTCTTCCTTAGTGAAATATGTTATTGTTTATCTTTAAATTTTGGTGAGAGCAGGGAGCTAATGCCTCTTTATATCTCTGAGCTGTGAATTCAAAACTTATGTAAAATTCTGATAAAAGTCTCTAGTTCATTTAACAAATAGATACTTAGTTCTGAATTTTTCCTATGGGCTATTTTAAGAAGTAGGAATATAACAAATATTATATGTCTGTGCTATGTCATTATGTATATAATTTATTTTTTATTCAACAAACTATTTGTAAAACCTACTAAAATCAGGGTACTGTCCTTGCACTGTTGATAAATAAGAAAAGATATGGTTCATGTCCAGATGGGGAAAAATGTTAAGAGATCTGCTTGGTAAGGTAGATGTAATATGAGTACAATGATATTATGGTACAGTATATGTGTTATAATGAAGTAGTTCAAAAATGTGATATCAGCACTTAGAGAGTAGCAATGTGTGTGTGTGTCTGTGTGTGTGTGGGGGGGTGGGTTTGGTAAAGGAAGTTTGAGTCGAAGAAGTTGGCTATTAGCAAAATTTCTTCCATCAATAATTCTAGGCTGAGTTACTGGCATGGGTTACAACACCTAGAAGAATCGGTGTGTTTCGCAGAGGTAAGTACCCACACCCACACTTCTTTCTCTACTGCTTCCTTTTTGGCAACTTAGAAGTATTAAAGTAGCAAAAAAAAAAAAAGCAAAAAAAACAAAAAAAAAAAACAAAAAAAAACACCTCACTTTCCTTCCAGAATGTTATATTATCTTCTCTTTTACAGCAACATATCTGCTTCAGTTTTCTCAGTTCTCTGTCATCGTTTATCTCCAAACAAATCTGTATTCACATTTCCCTGTTTCTCAGACCAAGGATAGCATTCCCACTCTTCTCTAGATTCCTTGTGATCTTGCTCCCTTTACTTCCTCTGGGGCCTTGCCTTCATAGTGGCAACAAATCTTTTCAGTATGCCAACCTCTTTTCACCCTGTCTTATTTCCTACACCTTTTATATATTAAATGTATTTCTATCTACAAAAGTGAATTATACTCCTAACATAAATCCCTCTCTGATGAGTGTACTCTTTGTTACTTGCACAGCTAAGTTTCCTGAAAGAATAGTCCAAATGCTCTACTTCCATTTCATTATCTGTCATTAACAATTGTGTTCATTTTAAAAAGACATATTGAGTGCATATGCTACTCTAGTCACGGTACGATGCCAAAGACACAGACACAAGACACAGTCAGATTCCCCCTAGAGAGAGAGAGAATGTAGATCGATAGCTTTAAAAAGGCCTGTTTATGTTACAAGGGTTTAGAGAAGAGACATTTAAACCAGAATACAGGATTTAAATTGAATAGTCAGTGAAGGTAACATTTGAATTGAGTTTAGAAAGATGATAAGTGGATAGTAAACAAGGGTGTTTGCCGAATATAATAAATAACCATAGTATTGAATTATTACATAATAATAAAGTAAATATCCATTGATTCAGCCTGATATAAATGAATGAATGAATAAATAAATGAGATCATACTTCCTTACAAAAGAATTTTAAATGATAAATATGTGGAATCAAGGACACAGAAAATCACCATTAGAACACCATAGAGACAATCACCTTAGGCAAAGTCGACTGATGAATGCTAAAATTAGATATGGAACTTTTAAAGAGAAATGAGATACTCAAGGCCACTCCTCTGAAATCCTTATAACTTATTGTGGTGGTGTAACACATGTCCACACACTTTTTGATAATCTATTTTTTTAGAAGGTAAAGCTTAATTTTCTCCCCTCAGGTTATGTCTGAACTTAGTTATTTCCATGAATAAAGTATGAAAAGAAACTCTTATTTTGCTCTAACTGCATAACAAAATGCCATAGACTGAATGACACAAATGACAGAATTTTTTTCTCACACTTCTAGAGACTGGCAGTTTGAGATTATAGTGCAAGCATGTCTGGCTCTGAGCAGGACCTCTTCCTGGCTTGTAGATGACCACCCTCTTAATGTATATTATGTAGTAAAGAAAGGAAGTTTGGGTGTCTCTTCTTCTTATGAGTGCACTCATACCATCACAGGGTCTCTACCTCATGACCTCATCTAAACTAATTACCTTCTACAAACATCATCCCTTAATATTATCTTATTGGGTGTTAGGTGTTCAACATATGGATTTTGAGGGGACACAAATATTCAATGTATGACATTGTGCCTCTGACCTCCCAAAATTCATATCATTCTCACATGCAAAGTGGATTTATTTTGTTCCAAAAGCTCTCAGTCTTAACTTGTCCCAGAATGAACTGTAAGGTCTGAAGTCAAAAGTCTCATCTAAATATCATCTACATTATCATATACAAATGAGAGTACAGGTATGGTTCATCCCAGGACTTTCTCTCCAGCTGTGAACCTGTGAAAACAGGTAAGCTACACATTTCCAAACTACAATGGTGGACAGGCAAAGGACAGGCAAAGGATAAACATTCTTATTCCAAAGGACAGAAATCAAAAAGAAGAGAGTAGTAATAGTGAAAGGTCTCAAGGAAGTCCACCACCTAGCAAGGCAAATACTTAAAGCTCAGAATAATTCTCTTTGGTCTGATGCTCTGCCTTCAGAACTCACTCGGATGAGGGCTGATTACCCCATAGCTCCACTAACCACTTCATCTCTGAAGCTGTTATGGGAACTATATGGTCTCTGAGTTGCCTTAGGGGGCATTCTTCCCTTGTCTTGAAGAGTAACACTGTTCGAAGCCAAATAGCACTCCTATAGGCTCTAAGAAGTCTGACAGTCTTCCTTAATTTTGTTCTCTTCAACTCAAACTGGCAGTGTTTGTAAAGTGCTGGCCATTAGGTCTGTGGTTCATATTCTTATTAATTTCATCAAAAAGGGTCTTTATTCACACCCTTGATAATTTTCACAACAAAGACAGGCTGAGAATTTTCCAAATTTTTAATTTGTGGTTCCTTTTTGCTTAACAATTTCATTTTCAATTAATTTATTTCTTCTTGCATTTTACTATAAGCCTACAGGAGAAACTAAACCATTCCTTGAGAAATTAGAAATCTTAGAAATCTCCTCAACTGACTATTCAATTTCATCACCTGCAAGTTCTACCTTCCCTGAAACACTACAATATAAACACAATTCAGACAAGTTATACATCATTTTGTAACAAAGATCACTGTCTTCATCTATTTCTGATACTATCACTAAATATCTCAGTCTGAGTACTTTATTTTAAAAGAGGAATTTATTTGTTCACAGTTCTGGGGGTTGGAAAATCTAAGACCAAGAAGCTGTCAGATTTGGTGGCTGGCAAGGATCTACTCTTTGCTTTCAAGATGGTACCTCTTGCTGCCTCCTCATGTGGTACATGGGACTGAAGAGAATCAATCCTTTTCCTCAAGCGGTTTTATGAGGATGCTAATCTCAGGAATCCACCCTCATGAATTAATCAATTATGTAAGGACTTACCTCTTAATATTATCACATTGGAGATTAAATCTCAACATATGAATTTTGAGGCATATTCACACCATAAGCAATCTCCTTTTCTCCGTTGTCCAATAACATATTTCTTATTTCCATCAGAGACTTCTACATCAGAATGACCTTTACCATCTATATTTATATCAATATTCTGTTCATGATTATTTATCATCTAAGAAGTTGGAAGCTTCATGTCTAGCTCTCCTCCCTTTTTTTCTGAGTCTTCACCAGAATCACCAAGTACGTAAGCTTTTTTTGCATGCACCTAAAGACTCTTCTAGCTTCTACCATTTACCCTGTTCCAAAGCCATTTCTTTAATTTTACATATGTATTACAGCAGCATGCTGCTTCTCATTACAGATTACTTAGTCTGCTCAAGCTGCCATAACACAATACCATAGAATGGGCAGCTTAAATAAGAAAAAGAGCTTTTGTGCAGTTCTGTAGGCTAGAAGTCTGAGATCAATGTGTTGGCATGTTGGACTTCTAGGGAGGGCTCTCTTCCTGATTTGCAGATGCCTCCTTCTTGTGTATACTCAAGTGGTAGAGAGAGGAAGCTCTGATTTTTCTTCCTTTTTAAAATTTGTTCTTCCTTTTGGTATTAGGGTGCTAATCACATCATGGATGCTCCACTCTCCTGACTTCATTTAAGCTTAACTAATTCCAAAAAGCCCCACCTCCTAATACCATCATGTTGGAGGTTAGAGCTTTAACAAATGGAGTTTGAAGAGATAACTCTCAGTTCATAACAAAGACAAATTGCAATTTTACAACAGAGAAGTGTTTCACACACCACTACTGTTAAAATTACCAGTAATAAATTTTTTGATATTATTTAATATGATGTGATGAGAAGGGCATTTGACATCTCTGATATTGTTCCCTAAAATTATACTCTCTGTGTAATCATAAGAAGAGACATAAACTTGAGAGACATTTTACAAAGTGCTTGACCAGTATTCTTCAAAAGTATCACATATATAATAGAAGAAAGAAAGACTGAGAAGCAGTCACAGATCTGAGGAATCTAAGGAGCCATGATAACTAAATACAACCTGGCATCTAGGATTAGATGCTGGAACATAAGAGGACCTTAGCGGAAAACTGCTGACACTAGAAACAAGTCTGTGGGTTTAGTTAAGAGTATGGTACTAACTGTTATGGTCTGTTTCTTGGTTTTGATAAATGTATTGTGGTTACTCAATATATTAATATTAAATGAAGCTCAGTGAATAATATATGGAAACTGTATTCTGCTTGCAAATCTTCTAAAAATATAAAATTATTTCAACATAAAAACAGGCAACAAAAGAAAGTATGTGTACAACAAAGAATATTTTAAATGGGGACAGAAAATCAGTAATCTCAAAAAAAAAATAACAACAACAAACAAAAAACATGACCCAATTAAGGGGCTTCAAGATGACTGACTAGATACATTTAGTACTCACACATTCCACAAAGAAAAACCAAAACAGCAAGTAGCTAATCACACCTCAAATAGATCATATAAAAGAGAACACTGAAATTCAACAGAGAAGTGACTGAAAACACCTACAGGAGAATAAGAGGAGGAAAGTGAGGCAGCCTGGTTGGCCAGGATCAGCTGGAGGCATGAGGAAACGCTTTGATGTGGAGAAAGAATAAGTGAGATATCCCCAGTATTCCATATTCTCATTGTGGACTCCTGAAACCCTAGACACGGGAGAGCCCCTTGACTCTTACATGCCCTGAAACCAACATAGGGAGATGCCTGAAGACTGCACAACTGCATTACTCCAGAGAGAGAGCCCATGCTGAGTTCCACAAACCTCCAAGTACTAAGCAGCTACAGCATGGCATCATTTTAAGAGTTCAGAACCCCACCAGATTGCATCCTGCTCCGGAGCTGAAGAGCCCTTGTAGCTCCACATCCCTGTAGCTCCAATGACATTCTCTGACTACTGCAGTGCCACCAGGGCCAAAACAGGAATTGCCAACAGCAACCTTGCCCCTCCAATAGAGTGGCAGATGTGACTAAAGGCTATCTTGCCTGCAGCAACTGATACTGCTGCCAGCAGATGCCACCCCAGGGCCAAAGAGTGAGCCAGCTGTGAAGGCTATCCCATTTATAATGGCCAGAACTGCCAGTTCTCCCAGCACTAGGGTCCAAGAAGGAATCACTGGAAGTAACCCTGATCCAAGCTCCCAAGGTATTTTTACACAACTCAAGGAAAAACGCCACTGCCTGTAGTCACTGCTGCTATACGCTGCTGCAGCCAGGGGCAAAGCACAAGCAAAATGTGCCTTTTCCAGTTGCCTACCTATGGTTGCAGCCACTGAAAGCCTCCACTTTCATCCCAATAGCAGGACCACAGTGAAACCACTGCTACCTTCACTTGAGCTTTACACTGGTAGCCTACAATCATTTACCCCTCCCTACCACAGGCAACCTATGCACATGTCTCCATGGGGCCTCAGAATAGGTCCACTCAACCCAGCTCTGCCCCCACAGTATCCAAACACACCCACAGCTTGAAGATTACTCAGTTCAGCCCATCAGCATTGATATCTGAACACTCTGCCCAGGGGCCTGAGTTCAGGCACATCCAACCTGTCACTACTACCATAGCTGACACCCATCCATATGCACCACCTCTGGGCCTGGGAACTGGTCTACCCAGCTCATTGCAACCATTGCCAACATCAGTGAAGACCAATTGCCACATCCACTGCTCAGGGTCCCAAGAACCTGCCCAGTCTCCCAGCCCACTGTTATCATTACTGGCACACAAGCAACCCAGCTAGGAGCCCAAGACTTTGCTAACTAGATCTGCTAACACTGGTGCCAGAGTATGCTACCTTGGGACTCAAAAACAGGCATTCTCTGCCTAACACTGTCACCACAGAGGTTTGAAGACTGACCTACTTGGCATCCTAGTCCCCAGTAAAACTTCACCACAGCCTCTACCAACAACTACATTTTAAGACACTGAGGAAATCACAGAAACGATTGACCATGTTTACATCTGAAGAAATCATACAAAGAATACACTGCTGCATGCACCCAGAATCAAAGCCAACATTCCCTACCCATCCAACGCCATAGATACTTGTTCAGAAAAGAGTGTTCCCCTATGAAAGCAAATTTTAAAAACTAGATGAAGCAACTGTTACAGTAGATGTGCAAGTATTAACATAAGGGCACAAGAAAAATTGAAAAGCAAGGAAATATGACACCTTCAAAAGAACACAATACTTTTCTAGCAACATTCCAGTCAAAAGGAAATCATTGATATTAAAGTAGCTCTGTGATATGCAAGAAGAATACTGAAAAACAGTATAAGTAATTCAGAAAAGCAGTTCAGGACATAAATGAAAATTCACCAAAAAAATTGATACCATAAAAAAGCACCAAACAGAAATTCTGGAACTGAATAATTAATTGAATACAATATAAAATATATTTGAAAGCTTCAATGATTTAGAACCTATCAAGCAGAAGAAAAAGTCTCAGAACTTGAAAACAGGTCTTTTGAAATAATTCAGATAAAGATAAAAAAAAAATAAGAAAGAATGAGAAAAACCTACATGACATATAAGACACTATAAAGCACCAAATATTCAAATCTTAGATGTTCCAGAAGATAAAAATTAAAAGATTGAGAAAGGTATTTAACCAAATAATAGATGAAAACTTGCAAAGTCTAGCAAGACCTTTATACATATAGACACAGAAAGCCCAGAGAATCTCACAGATATGATTCAACAAAGTCTTCTCCACAGCACATTAGATTTAAAATGTCAAAAGTCAAAGACAAATACAGAATTCTAAAAATAGCAAAAGAGAAGCTTCCAGTCACTTGTAAAGGAATGCCTATCTGACTAATAGCATTTTTTTTGAAGAAGAAGAAACCTCCTTGGCAAAAAATGATACATTGAGAGTGTTGAAGGAAAAACAAAAGCCAGCCAAGGATACTATACCCAGCAAAATTATTCTTTATACTTGAAGAAATATTTTTTTCTAGGTAAATAAAAGCTGAGGAAATTTATCACCACTAGATCAGTTCTGTAAGAAATGCTTAAGTCCTACACCCAGAAGCTAAAGAACATCATCTATCATCATAAGAACACATGAAAATATAAGCTACATTGGTAGAGCAAACACATAAAGAAAAGACTGAAATGATACCACTACAGAAAACCACAAAATCACAATAATAAATAAGAGAAAAAGAGAAATAAACAATATACAAAACAATCAGAAATCAATTAATAAAATTACAGGAAAAAGCTCTCACATATCAGTAATAACCTTGAATGAAAACAGATTAAACGTCACACTTAAAAAGTATACACTTGCTGAATTAATAGAAACATGAACCAACCATATGATGCCTAAAAGAAACTTATTTCACCTGTAAAGACACATACAGACTGAAATAAAAGAGAAAAAATAATATTTCATGTGCAATAGAAATAGTAAAAAAAGACAAAGAAGGTCATTATATGATAATATAGGGATCAATTCAGCAAGAGAATGCAACAATTCTAAACATACTTGCATCCAACTCAGGAGAACCCAGATTAAAAAAACAAATATTAGATTTAAAGGGAGAGAAAGTCTCCTTTAATCAAAAACATAAAAGGCCTCTAAAAGAAAAACTACAAAGCACAGATGAAAGAAAGTAAAGACACAAATATATTGAAAGACATACCATGCACATGGATTAGACAAATTCGTATTGTTTAAATGGCCATACTGCCCAAACTAATCCATAGTTTAAATGCAATCTCTATCATAGTATCAGTGTTATTTTTCATAGAAGTAGAAAAAAAAAAAACTAACATTTTGTATAAAATAAAATAAAAGCCTGAATAACCAAAACAATCCTGAACAAATGAAGAAAGCATCACACTACCTGACTTCAAAATATATTACAAGGCTATAGTGACCAAAACAACATAGTGTTGATGTAAAAACAGATACATAAACCAATGGAACAGAATAGGGGACCCAGTAATAAAGCCACATATTTATAATCAAAGGATTGTGGACAAAGTCACCAAGAACATACACTGGGGAAAGAATGCCCTCCTCAATAAATATGGCAGTGAAAATTGGATATCTATGTAGAAGAATAAAACTGGATCTCTCTCTCTCACCATATACAAAAATTAACAAAGATGAATTTAAGACTTAAATAGAAGACCTTAAACTACAAAACTGCTAGTGGGAAACATAGAGCAAAACCTTTACTGATATTGGCAAAGATTTTATGACTAAGACCTCAAAAGTACAGGTGACAAAACCAAAAATAGACAAATGGACTATATTAAACTAAAAAGCCTCTACAAACCAAAATAAAAATTTAACAGAATGAAAAGACAACTGTTTTAATGGGAGAAAATATTTGCATACGATTCATCTGACAGGGGACTAATATCCAGAATATAAAAGAAATTCAAATAGCTCAGAAAAACTACAAATGGAACAGTGGGCAAATGGAATGAACAGGCATTTCTCAAAAGAAGAAAAATAAATGGCCATCAGTTATATGAAAAAAAAATGCTCAACATCACTAATGATCAGGAAAATGCGAATTTAAATTACAATAGGCAGGGCGCAGTGGCTCACGCCTATAATCCCAGCACTTTGGGAGGCTGAGGCAGGGAGAGTTCAAGACCAGCCTGACCAACTTGGTGAAACCCCATCTCTACTAAAAGTACAAAAATTAACTGGGCACGATGGTGTGCGCCTGTAATCCTAGCTACTCAGGAGGCTGAAGCAGGAGAACTGCTTGAACCCGGGAGGCGGAGGTTGTAGTGAGCTGAGATCATGTCATTGCACTCCAGCCTGGGTGACAGAGTGAGACTCTGTCTAAAAAAAAAAAAAAAAAAAAAAATTACAATAAGATATCATCTTACCATACCCCAGTTAGAGTGTCATTTATCAAAAACCAAAAAATAACAGATCCTGGCATCCAAACAGAGAAAAGGGAACTTTTCTTACACATATTTAGTTGGAATGAAAATTAGTACAGCCACTATAAAAATAGTATGGAGATTTTTCAAAAATCTAAAACTACAACTACCATGCAATCCAGAAATCCCACTATTGGGTATCTATCCAAAGGAAAAAAACATCAGTATATCAAAGGGCTACCTGCGCTTACATGTTTATTGCAGCATTACTCACAGTGTCAAATATAAGCAATTCACTTAAGTGTCTATCAACAGATGAGTGGATAAATAAAATGTAATAACTATATGCAATAGAATACTATTCAGCTATAAAAAGAATAAAATTATGTCATTTACAGTAATATGGGTGGAACTGGAGGTCATTTTATTAAGTGAAATAAGCCAGCCACAGAAAGGCTAATGTCACATATTCTCACTCATATGTGGGAGCTAAAATACTTGATTACACGGAGATAGGAGTAGAATGAAAGATAATAGAGGCTGCAAAAAGCATGTGAGTGGGAGAGAGGAATGAAGAGAGGTTGATTAATGGGAACAAACATAGTTTGACAGAAGTTATTAGGTCTAATATTTAACAGCAGAATTAAATGACTATAGTTAACAACAATATATTGTATATTTCAAAGTCACTACAAAGGAGAACTTAAATTGTTCCCAAAACATAAAAATGATAAATACTTACATATATTTGGATACTCCAAATACCCTGGCTGTATCATAAAACATTTTATGTATGTAACAAAATATCACATTTAGACCACAAATATGTAAATGTTATATATCAATAAAATTAAAATAAATAAAAAAACACGACCCATGAGAGAAAAAAATAATGTGGACTTTATTAGAAATTTAAAAGTAAATAATTCTACTCTGAAAAAAAAATAAACTGTGTTAAAAGAATGAAAAGACAAGCCACAGAATGGGAAAAAATGTTGCAAAACACAAACCTGATGTTGAACTAGTATCCAAACTATACAAAATCTACTATGACTCCACCATTATAAAACGAACAACCCAGTTAACAAATTGGGCAAGATGCGAAGAGACAGTTAACCCAATAAGATATACAGAAGGCAAATAAGCATTTGGAAAGATGCTCAAAATTATACGTAGTTGGAAATGCAAATTAAAACATACCTATTAGAATGGCCGAAACCTAAAACACTGATGACTCCATATGTTCCTGAGAATTTGGAGAAACAGGAACTCTCATTCACTGATGGTAGGAAAACAAAATGATACAGCTGCTTTAGAAGAAAGTTTGACATTTTCTTACAAGGGTAAAGATTGGTTTATCAAAAGATCCAGCAATCATGATCTTTGTGACTTTTTCAAATGAGTTGAAAACTGATGTCCACAAAAACATTCACATGAATATTTACAGTAGCCTTCTTCATATTTGCCCCAGATTGGAAACAACCAACGTGTACTTCTATAAGCGAATGGGTAAACAATTGTGGTACATCCAAAAAAAGAAATATTATTCAACAATAAACAGAAATGAGTTATTGAGCATGGAAAAGACAGGAAGAAAACTTAAATGCATATTACTAAATGAAATGTCAGTCTCTAAAGACAACAGAGCATGAGTGCAGCTGTATTCTGGAAAAGGAAAAACTGTGGAGAGAGTAAAAATATGAGTAGTCGCTAGGGAAGCAACCTGAAAGGGGAAGAAAGGAGAGAGAAATCAGTGGATCATAGATGATTTTTAGGGCAGTGAAACTATTCCATATCATAATATATCACTTACTATCTAACATGCATTTATCAAAATCCATTGATTTTGACAGTTCAATGAACAGTGAACATAAACAATGAACTCTAATATAAAGTATGGACTTTGTGTAATAATAATGTATTGATATTAATTCATCAGTTTTAACAAACACCTCACATTAATGCAACATGTTAATAATTGAGGAAACAAAGGGTGATGAGGAGAGAGGTGGTATATGGAATTCTGTATACTTTCTGGTCTTTTTTTCTGTTAACTTTAAAACTCCCTAAAAAATAGAGCCTATTTTTAAAAAATCAGTACTCTTTCAACAGGGAGTTGAGTAGGAAAATGGTGATTATTTCCCTTTGTTTTTTCACGGAACATGGAGAATGGAAGCTTAAATAAGGAAGATAATACATTTGTTGGTACACAACTAATGGGAATGAAATGCAGGTATAGTATTATATATTGTGGAGAGGCATTTATGGGAGAGGACAAGTGGCTCATAGAGGTGTGATTTTATTGGAAACTAAAATACCATGAATAATGTTATTTTTGTTAATGTAATTTTTGTACGTATTGAATGACCCCTTTTAAAGTTCTAAACAATACCAAGTATAACCTTCCCTTGATTTACTTTTTTTAGAAAATTCAGTGAGGATTAAAGAGTGGAATGGTTCTACATAATAAAAAAATTATGTTTCATCACACAAACTATTGATATTTTCTTAGACATTCATGAGATTGAAAAGTATCGCCTTATATGGGTCTTACGCAAGAATCTACTTCATCATCCAGTTTTAACTCAGTTTACCATTTAACCCAATGGTAAAGCTTTTGTTCTCTACAAAAAGTATCTTCCTACTCACCCAACTGAGGCCACCTAGATTTACAAGAACCTATTTTTCCTCACCTAAGGGAATACCCAAGGCCCATTATATGCTCTATTCCGTTTCCACCAGAAACACGATCAATGATATTGGGTTGGTAGCTTGAAACTGTCATGGCAGGGTATTTACACTATGGAAATTGGCAAATTTTATAAATTGGAGCACTATTATAATTATGTATTTATTTATTTGTTTGTTTATTTACTTATTTTGGAATACCCATTTTCAAGCATGTACTAGAATAACAGTGCTTAAGGCTACCGCCAAAATCCAACCTAATAACTCTTGGGTATTTTTTAAATTTCTGTTTAACATTGAAAATTATTTATCAAGGAAAATGGAGCCCCAAACAAATAAGTGACAATAAAAGAAAAATTGCAGATTATTAAACACTCTTTTAATAAATTATCATCCTTCTAATAGTATGACAGCCTTAACTCCTTGGATTTACTGAATTTATATCCAGCTCCTTCGAGTGGGTGAAGGGAGCTGGCACACATAGAAGAATGGTAACTCCTAGTTAGAGGCCAAATCATCTGCATTTGATACCCGAGGTTCCCGTCCAATGACTCATCAACACAATGTTCCTGCATTTTGAAGAGATTTCATGTGTGTTTTGTGCAGGTATTCCCAAAGTTAAGAACGTAAAGGCGAACTACAGAATATACAAAATATAACAATGTATATACAGAAATTTCTCTCCTTGTCAAACCTACCATTGTTTTTTTGACTGGTAATGCCCTTGGTTCAATCCTTCCTTTTTCTAAAAGAACCATATATCTCCTAGAACACTAGTTCTCTCTCACTGCCAGAGCAATTGTTGTAAATAATTTATGAATTTTAATAATGCCTCATTACTTAAACAGGGAACATTTCTTTTCCTTCCAAATTAGTAATAAAAATATATCTTAAATGTACTGAAGTGTTATTAGAGCTTTATTCTGTGAGTTTCTCATGCTGTATCTGAATATATTATTTGTGAACGATAATTTCTCTAAGCTGCTCTAGTGGCTGTATGTCTTAGGAATGCAGCAAGCTTTCTGGTAAATCAATTTGTGTTAGCTGTGCAGCACGGATTTGCAGCAGCATAATTTAGACTGACTTTTTCAAATAATACTTCCTCTGACAACACTTTCAAAGTGGTAAGATAGCTTAGAAAAGTACAGAATTTTCTTGAGATATCACATCCCACAGCAGAATAGTTGCAAAACTGACAAAATGGAACCTAAATTGTAATGTGATATAGTAAAGCAGCTGATAGATTGCACGCTGCACCAAAAATTGCTAAGTCAATGCCCAATAGAGAAATCACAGAACTGTAGCAACAGTAAGAGAAAAGTTCCAACTCTATGGGTGAAAAAACACAAATGAATATGCGGGTAAATAAGTAGTATTTTCCAACTTGGTTATATATACAATGTCATTCTTTAAATTACCAAGGTGACATAGAATATTGAAGAAAATGTATATGTTACCAGTTGAAACACTGTAAGTACTATTTAAACTTTTGGTAATTTGTTTAGTATGTTATATAATGTTATTTTAAGATTAAAGGGAAAATGGTTTTGGGATGTGAATGTCTAGATGTTATGTTTCATGTTAGTTGAAGCCTACAGATAATTTATAATGAGATTTAAAAATCTCATACTTCCTTGGGTAAATACCATTTTTTCCATAGGTAATTATGCTCATGACATAAGGTGTTAAAATATCACAGAGTATTTTAAAAGACACTGGAATTTTTTTCATATCTGTGATTGGACAGTGATTGCATTTTTGGAAAATTTGGGGAAAAATAAAGGTTCTCATGAGATGACACATCACATATAAATTATTTTGCACTTCAGCTAACTTTATATTTACTGTAATCTGACATTCCACTTTATATAGAAAGGTTTAATTGGAGTTTCACTCAGTACTACTATTTATTTTGTTATTATTGACAAATATTTTATTGCTGTGCAACCGAAAATGCTTTGGCTACTGATGTAGACATGCTTTAAGATGGATGTGCCTATAGTTGCTAAAAATAATGCTAGACACATAGTAGATCTTTAATATTGTTGATTGAGTCATTGATTGGATTCTTAAATCAAGACATAGAAAAGAAGCAAAGTGAATTGTGAATCCTTACAGGTTTAGCTTGTCTTATAAAAGGGGCTGGTGACCTTTGCAGCTCCCATTCTCATTTGTATGTCTTACAGTTTTGAAAGTGGGTTTTGACAACTATGCTTAAATTCTATCTTATATTAAAGATCATTTGAAGAATGAGAACTTTTGTTTCATAAAACGTGATTGACAATTACTCTTCTGCATCCATCTAAAATAAACGTTTTATCCTACCTTTTCCTATTGTCTCCAAACAAGACCATCTTAAAAATCATGCTGCCAGTACATGGCTGAATGATTTTTATATTATTTTATTTAAAGCAACAAAATTTCATACTTTGAACAATGAGTGATAAGGAAGCTTTATTTCCTACCAAGAGTGATTTTAGCCTTGGGGGGAAAATAAATCTCTCAATTTCAAGAAAAAGAAAAACTTGTTTTGCCATTTTAATGAGAAGTATTAAGTATTCCCATTTCTATATTTTGAGCTTTTGGAATGGAGAACTTACTATATTTTCCAGTAGTTCACATATATTTGTCTTGTATTACAAAATAAAACAAGGCCCAGCATGGTGGCTCACACCTGTAATCCCAACACTTTGGGAGGCTGAAGCAGGCAGATCACTTGAGGCTGACAGTTCAAGACAAGCCTGGACAACATGGTGAAACCCTACCTGTATTAAAGATACAAAAATTAGCCAGGCATAGTGGCACTTTCCTGTAGTCCCAGCTACTTGGGAGGCTGAAGCATGAGAATCACTTGAACTCAAGAGAGGGAGGTTGCAGTGAACTGAGGTTGTACTACTGCACTCCAGCCTGGCAACAGAGAAAGACTTGTCTCAAAAAAAAAAAAAAGTATAAAAGAATAGAAATAAGAGAAATACAGTCAACAAGACAAATAGAAACCTATAGACAGCCAGTCAAAGGAAGAGAAATACATGAGCTGTTAATGTGAAATAATTCTTGGGATTTGTTCTGATTGTTAAGGCATGCTTATTTTTATGTGTCTCAGTCCATTTGGGCTGGTATAAAAAATTATAAACTGGGCAGTTTATAAACAATGGTACTTTATTTCTTGGAGTTCTGAAGACCCGGAAGTCCAAGATCTAGGAACCAGCATTTTTGGTGTCTGATTCAGAATGGTGCCTTCTCTCTATATGCTCACATGTGGAAAGGGCAAGGGAATTCAACTCGTTCTCTTTTAAAAGGGCACTAATGCCATTCATGAGTGATCCACTGTTTGTCCTAACCACCTTCAAAAGGCCCCGAATACCCTCCCAGTGGTGATGGTTCCAATATATAGGTTTTGGGGGAAAATATGCATTTCAACAACAGAAAGACATAAATGAGATTAGGAATTTCTGGTGACTGTCCACTGAACTGGGTCAAAGAAAGTTCAGTAATGTTTTGTAAATTGGAAATTATCTTCTCCTGACTTAGATTTAAATCCATAGTCATACCAAGAAGTGTAGTAATGTAACATTATTTTTCATGTGTTAGCATTGCATATAATAAACAACAAAACCAAATTATACTGAATGAAACAATCTGTTTCTGAGACTTCTCTGAAAACGTCCTGTTGCCTTTTATTTGGCAAATTCAGCTATACATATCTGTGGGTTTGTCATTATTACAATTTATTTGTTTCTTTTTAATTTTTTCTGATTTTTTTCTTAAAATCCATCAGTTTCTTCAAAATTTATTTCTATAGAGATTCTGCAGCAGTCTATAAACATTTGCTGAAATCTGTGGTATAAGGCTTATAAAAGAAAAAAATATAAAACATTTGTAACATTATACTTTTAGTTAAATAAATCTTGTCTAGCTTTCTGATAGTAGTGTGATTTTCTAAGATACCACACTGAGAAACTGGAGAGATGGTTATTTGACTTTTCTTTCTTTCTTTCTTTCTTTCTTTCTTTCTTTCTTTTTTTTTTTTTTTTTACAAATTCCTACTTTATTATAAACTGTGTAAAACTTTATAGACTTACTGGATAAATTTTTGCTGCATGGACACATAATTCGATACATGCTGAAATTTCCCCGGGGCATATTAACTATTAAAAGATGGTGAATAGCATGGGCTAATTCCAGCTGTGCTGGGCTGATCACATACTTATCTTCAGATTTGTGTGAAGAAGCATGATGGTGAATTTTGGCTAAGAATATATAGAATATATCAACTAGAGATCGGTGATGTTCTATAATCATGAATCTGTTAACTCTTTTGGAGGCAGGATGCATTAGCATGTCAGCATTTTTTGATATTAACAGCTAGATTTGTGATTGACTTTGGTAGAGCTGGGAGTTCTTCTACTGGGAAAGCAGGTCAGGCATTTCTGCAACCCGCTTAGTATAAGAGAAGTCCAGCAGGAGAGGACTTCTTGTTTTCTGATCACGACGGGCTTCAAGAACTGGAGACAAAGTTTGTCCTGTGAGACCCAGTGATATAGTAAGGAAACCTGTACCTGCTATCTCTAAACCATTTTCAATGTATGTCCTTTCCTTGATGGTGCTGTTGTGTTTCCTTTGCTTATAATAAATCTCTTTCGGAAAAACAAAAACAAAAAAACAAAAATCAGAGTCTTGTTTTTCCAGTAATTGAACACTTAAGGCAATTACTATAGAATTAATATCGATGTAAACAAGAAAGCCCAAAATCCAGCAAAAATAAAAATCCTAGCAGTAAAGTAGAAGACTGGACCAATGATATGATTAAAAAAACTGTAAAGATGTTCTTATAGTACTGCAAGTTAACAGAGGTCTTTTTAGAAGAGTTTAACTGAAACAAGTTTTGGTATGAAGGAAGAGATGACCAAGGACTACCTGGTCTTTTAGAATTCCTACTACATAGTCCTCTGCATATCTTTTATTTTATTAGTAAATTTGCATGTTTATCTCTTAATTACCTATTCTTAATTATGTATTCCTAATCTCAGGGATTATGTTTTTTATAACATGGAGACCAAAGTGTTATTTAATGAGTAATATTGCCACATACGATTCAATTTAAATTACTCTGTTACAGAATTATTAGAGTGTAACTCTTTAACTAGGGCATCTCCTTCTTCAACCCTCATTGTGGAAATGAGAGTAAAAAGAAAAATTGAGATCCTTTGAATAAATAGTGTGAAGAGAGAGATCACCTTGCTTACAGTGTCCATTTTTAAGGTTGGTGCTTGCTATGGATTGAATTGTGGTCCACCAAAAATCTATATTGCATTTATAACCCTTGATTTGATAGTACTTGGGGATGGGGACTTTGGGACACAATTGGATGAGGTCGTGAAGGTAGTACAATAATGTGATGGGTTAATGTCTTCACAAAAAGAAGAAGATTTCTCTCTCTCTCTCTCTCTTCTCTCTCTCCTATGTGAAGACACAATCAGGAAAAGATCATACGCAAGCCGAGAAGAGAGCCTTCATCAGAACTCACACATGCTGAAGTCTTAATCTTCAGTAGAACTTGCCCATGCTGAAGCTCTAATCTTCACTAGAACTCACCCATGCTGGAGCTCTGGTCTTCACTAGAACTCACCCATGCTGGAGCTCTGATCTTCACTAGAACTCACCCATGCTGGAGCTCTGATCTTCAGTAGAACTCACTCATGCTGGAGTTTTAATCTTTACTAGAACTCACCCATGCTGGAGCTCTGATCTTCACTAGAACTCACCCATGCTGAAGCTCTAATCTTCACTAGAATTCACCCATGCTGAAGCTCTGATCTGGGACCTCCAGCCTCCAGAATTCTAAGAAATACATTCCTGTTGTTTAAGCTACCGAGTCTATAGCAGTTTGTTATGGCAGACCAAAGAGACCAAGACAGTCCTTTTAAAGTGTTCACTGTTAGTGTTGTTTCAGGACACCGAATACAGAAAGAATTCCTATTTGAGCCTCAGCTCACTTTAGGAAAGTTGAGTGACTAAGAATGCTAGCATGCTTTAAGTATGACTTGTTTGAGACAACTTGTAATTCATTCATTTATGTAACTCATGCTGAGGAAAAAGAGGAGTCAGTTAACGAAAGCTTGACTTAACAATGAATACCCAGTCACTGCATGGCCAAGTTTTTTAACTTTATAATGGGAATATTACTCAAATTCACCTCAATCTCTTCTCCACATATATCTTATGATTATATATGTAGTTATAAAATATATATATTTAATGTACATAATTTTATATATTATTTATATATTTATACCTATATTAATTTGTATATAAACTATATTTTAATATAATTATAAATATTATTTGTATTTCTATATATTGTATATACAATATATATTATATAAATTGTATTTTAATTCTGACAGTGGGAATTGAAGAGAGAAGGACAGGGCAGTAGTATACAGTAATGAAGATGAGCGATGTTTTGGAGAAATAGTTTTCTAATTCACACTTATTGCTATCTAAGGATTAGGTTTCCAAGAAATGCAAAACATAAAACTTTTAGGCAGGAAAAGAGAAATCTGGAATTAACGTTATAAATCTAAAATGAAAGTGGCCAAGCTACTTTGTATCTTTGTACCTATTTTTGCTCAAATGTATTCATTTCAGAGTGTGAATGTATGTAATGTACTGAATAAAAGTTAATACAATCATCATCCCCATATAATACCTATTTATTTCACCTGTGTAGTTTTGATTTTTGTGTATGTGTGATATAATTTGTTTGACATAATAAGGGCAATTTTTCTGCTATTTGTTCGGGTAATTTATTTTACGCAAAAGAGAAGATGTCATCTTATCATTCCTTCAGTATTAATTTGTATTACATGGCATAAGCATAAAGGACTCATTTATGTTCTGATATTATTTACTTGATTCTGCTACTCTCATTTTCCTCTTTGGTACAGGTGACCCCATAAGGAGCAGGGATTCTCCTCTGATTCTCCATGCCATTGCCATACAACTTACCTGGGCAATCCCTCCATGTGATAAAGGCCCACCCCATTTTGGAACTGTGCTATTTGGTTGAATTTAGATGAGACAGCTCATAAACCAAATTCCCTCCAACTTTTACTTTTTTACAAATGAAAACGATTTCCATTTGCCATTCCTACCTTTTCCCCCTTAATTTTGGAAAAAGAAAGCATGTTCTTTATTTGATACGTTTAGAGACAACTTTTTAATTTTGTCAATTTGATGCTTGTGTGGTGCATCTCAATGCTATGCTGGCTTGCATTTCACTAATTTCTGGAGTGATCAAGTATCTCTTCACTTCTTTTTATTTTTATTTTTTCTTCTCCCCACCCCCTTCCCTGAGATGGAGTCTTGCTCTGTTGCCCAGTCTGGAGTGTAATGGCACAATTTTGACTCATTGCAACCTCCACTTCCTGGGTTCAAGCAATTCTCCTACCTAGGCCTTCCAAGCAGCTGGGATTACTACAGGCGTGTGCCACCACGCCCCGCCAATTTTTGTATTTTTAGTAGAGATGGTGCTTCACCATGTTGGCCAGGCTGGTCTCAAACTCCTAACCTTGTGATCTGCCCACCTCGACCTCCCAAAGTGCTCAGATTAGAGGCGTGTGCCACTGTGCCTGCCCCCCCCCCCCTTTTTTTTTTTTTTTATTTTGTATTGGTTTTCTGTGTCTTAGTATTTTTCAGGTGCTACAACAAATGACCATAAACTGCGCGGCCCAAAAACAAGTTTAGTTCTCGTGACTTTGTAAGCCGGAAGTGTGAGATTAGGGTGATAGGATGATTGGTTTCTTGGTGAGGGCACTCTTCCTTATTTGTCCTCAAATGGTCTTTCCTTGTTATGTGCAGGGAGGAGAGAAAGAGAGAGAAAGAGAGAGAGAGGGAGAGAAGGGAAGAGAGAAAGAAAGAGTAGGGGTGGGAGAGAGAGAGATATATCTACTGCCTTTTTTTTTTTTTTTTTTAAAATAAGGCATTAATCCCATTAGGGGACCTAACTAGCTCTTATTACCTCCCAAAGGCCCTAGTTCCAAATACCATCACATTGACAATTAGGGCTTTCAACATATCAGTTTTGAAACACAAACGTTCCTTCAGTCCACAGCATTCTGGAAACCAACTATTCTAACCTTTGCAGGTTTTTTCTATCATTATCTCTTCAGGATTTGCATGAAATCCTTGTGTATAAAAATCATTTTTCCTCAGGGTTGCGTGCGGTGGCTCATGCCTGTAACCCCAGCACTTTCAGAGGCCAAGACAGGCAGATCTCTTCAGTCAAGGAGTTAAAGACCAGCCTGGGCAACATGGCAAAACCTCATCTCTACTAAAAATATAAAAAATTAGGTAGGCCTGATGGTGCATGCCTGTAGTCCCACATACTGGAGAGGCTGAGGTGGGAGGATCTCTTGAGCCCGGAAGGTCAAGGGTGTAGTGAGCCAAGATCACACCACTGCACTCCAGCCTAAGTGACAGTGTGAGACAATGTCTCAAAAAGATATGTTTGTGTGTGTATATACATATACACACACACACACACATTTATACACACACACATATACATATACACATATATGTATATATGTATATACGTACATATACACATATATGGATATATATATCTCTATATAAATACATATGTGTGTATATACGCAAAGTTTTTCTTCAGTTTATGTTGCACATTCAAACTATAAATGTTTTTAATATATTAATTTTAACTTTCCCTTCCCTTTTCCTGAAAAACAATTCTTAATTTTCATTAAATCAAGTTTAGCAAATATTTGACTAATACTAATACTTTCTTTTGTAATATTTAGTAAGTCACATTCTCCACATCCACAAAGATATATTTTCATGTTCTTAAATTTAGATTTTTAAATTTTTTTTAAATTTTTAAATCTAGATTTAAATGTATTTACATTTAAAATTTATAGTTTGCTTTTCCTTTAGGTATATAATTCATATAGTTAACTTTTCTATACAATGTTTATAAAGAGAGTTATGATACAGTTTTATTATTTTATATATGTCATTATCTCCAATGCCATTTATTAAACATGCCATTTGTCCATTTATTTGTGATACTTTTATCATAAATTATATTCCTATACAGATAAATCAGATTTTAGTCTTTTATATCCTATTATTCTGATTGTCTTTTATCCACAAGCCCATTTTGTTTGGTTTTGTTTTCGTTTTTAAGTCTTTATACCAAAATTCTTATCTGATGTAAATTTACCATCTGTGCTATTTTTTTCTCCAAACTTATTTACCTATTTGTAGGGGTCCGCGTGTTTCCTAAACAAAGGAATGAACACACAAGACAACACAAGACAAGACAAACACGGCGGCCACCGCGAATGGCGCGCTCTGCTGTATTTTATACAGTCATTTGTGGAATGTTGCCAAGTCACAAGACACATTGTTGTTTTTCTGACCTTTCCGTGACTTTCTGGATTTTCAAGATGTTTACACATAAACAAGCCCCCAAAGCCCTGCTTCCTTTGCAAGAGCAGGACTTATTGGAGGTAAACGCCCTGCTTCCTTTGCAAGAGCAGGACGTATTGGGAACGCCCTGCTTCATTTGGGAGAGCAGGACTTACCGGAACGCCCTGTATGTGAGCAAGTAGTCCTCTACACCTATTAATGAAAATGTAGTGTTATATATAAATCATAGGATGTGTTTTATATATACATATGTTTTTCATAATCCAGACATTTTATTTGGATTTATTTTCATGAGTAAGTTAAGGCGTAGAGAACTGAACATGAACATAGCTGGTTATATCTGTTTTATGAAATGTGTTTTCCGCAAATGCAAAGGAGTAATTGGCATGTAGTAGACATTGAATATGTGCTGAATTCTTTTTTACATTTGTTTTTCACGTTTTTACGTTTATTTTTTACATTTAGTCAGGCCATTTACTTTTGTTAATAAATTTCTTTTTTTCCTAAAGATCTTGAACAGTTAAATCCAAGAAAATTCACAGAATTTTCTGAAAATATAAACATTACTATTTTCTAACATAAGTTCTAGTGTGCTTTTATGCTAGAAAGAAACAATACTTTATGGTTGATCTTGTATTTTAGAGCATTGTTGATTATCTCATTTATTCTAAGATTTTTTAATTCTTTGTGTTAGCTCTTTCTCTGCCATTTTCTCATTCAGTCCTTATTTCTCTTATTTCTTTTCTTTGGCTACAGATTTTTAGTTTCGTTGATAATTGGTGACCTCTCTTTCTAAAATGATCGTAGGGAAATATATCTACAATTAAATATAATGTCTACCATTATCTTTTCTTTGTTGTTCCCTTTCTATTTTCTTTCTTCATTTTTGACTTCCTTAAATTAAATAAATTTTCTAGTAATTCAACTTGTTATTCCAGCCCATAAAATGACTTATACTTTTAAATTATACTTTAAAAAATATCTTTTAGTTCATTAATATAAATTGTATTGACAGAGTTTCTATACCACAGCCGTCCTTGCATTTCTTTTTTGGTTTTTTTTGTTTGTATGTCTTGTATCCTTGCATTTCTGTGATACTTTTTTCTTTACCTTTATCTAACTTATAATTATATAAATGGATTATAATTATATAATAGACTGCTAGTTATTGTTCACTTGTATTTTAGACTAGTATATCTGTCTAAACTGTATCACTGTATCACTTTACTTTCATGTGTGAATAGGACTTTTATTTTATTTTGTGCACTCTCAACGTGTGGATTTGAAGCCAATATTTTAATAGACACTAAAAAGGAAATGGAGAATTTTCTTTTTTATTTTTATTATAAAATATATAATGAAAATTTTAATGTTTCTCAAAATTGTGCACAAGTTGATTACTAACTCTGCCTAGTGTGGGGATATTTAAGAAAATTTAGTTTATATATAAATATTACTAATTATGGTTAATCAATTTTTTGTTACAATAGTTTGAAAGTTAATATTTTTCCCAAAATATACATTTTTAGCTAGGTTTTCTAATTTATTGGTAGGTAGTGATTTATAAAATAATTATATTTGAAAGGCATATTTGTTCTTGGTGTTTTTTCTTAGTCGCTTCATATTTTGTTTTTCTCACAATCCCTTTTTATTTTTTCAGTCTTGCTAGGAAGTATGTTTTATTCATTCATTCAAACGTCATTTTTCATTTACTAACCCTCCCAACTGTGGTTTGTTTTATATTTCATTGATTTGTGATCTTAGTTTTTGTTTCATGGTTTTTAATTAAAGCTGCTTCCTTTTTAAATTTTTTAAAATTGTTTAGTGAAGTATTTGTCCTACTGTTACCTTTTTTCCTTTTTCCTTTTTTTTTTTTTTTGAGACGGAGTCTCGCTCTGTCGCCCAGGCTGGAGAGGAGTGGTGTGATCTCTGCTCACTGCAAGCTCCGCCTCCCGGGTGCCCGCCATTCTCCTTCCTCAGCCTCCGGAGTAGCCCGGACCACAGGCTCCCGCAACCAGGCCGGGGTAATTTTTTCTATTTTTAATAGAGACGGGGTTTTACCGTGTTAGCCAGGATGGTCTAGATCTCCTGACCTCGTGATCCACCCACCTCAGCTTCCCAAAGGGCTTACAGGCGTGAGCCTCTGTTCCCAGCCGTTACCTTTTTTTTTTTTTTTTCATGGTTTTGTTTATAGCAGCCTGTCATTTGGGATAGAAGACACTCTATCTCTGTCCACCATATTACCAGCAAGTTTTAAAACTATGTCTTGATATGAAATATGTGATCATAAAATTGCAAGGTACATAAGGTTAGCTCTGAAGTAAATATATTTAGTGAAATGTAAACATCTGATTAAGTGAAAAAAAAAAGAGGGATATGCGTTCTGTAAAAACAGGTTGAACACTTTAGACCAACTCGTCTGTCTGCTGACAAATCCGTGAAGAGAAAAACAAGCATCCCAGCTGAGTCTGTCTACATGCCTGACTCACATAGAATCCATGAGTTAAAATACAATGGTTTTGTTTTAAACCACAAAAAAATTTGGAATATTTAATTCAGCAATATATATATGGAACACAATTTGTAACCGAAGGTAAGGCGTTTACAAATAAAACTTAAAATATTTGGCATTGGCTTTGGCATTGAGCAGCTGAAAAGCTAGCAGGGCTTGGAGGAAGACTTTAGAAGTTTGATGGTTCCCAACATGTCTGTTGGTGAAAGCTTAAAGGAGGGAGGAAAAAGAAAAATAATTGGAAGCTGAAGGCAAAGAAACAGTGTTATATAGTGGCAGAAATTTTAACAAAATTTTCAGCTGTGATAACATGAAAAGTAGAAAAATGTACCTAATGAATAGATGGATCTGACTGAGACTATTTCCAGGCAGTATGTAGAAAGCATTGGTTGGTTTCTTTTAGTCGAGATTTGTAAGATGTTAATAGAAGTATGCTAAAGGAAGAATTATTCAGTTGTAGAGCAGAATGTAGAGGAAATATAAAGGAATAAGGTTAGCTGGGTTAGAAAATACAACTATACATCATCCTAACTTCTCCAAGCAGAAGTTTCTCTAACTTGGAAAGGGCCTCTGGTTAAGGAGGAAATCGCTACTGTTCTCAGTAAAATATTTTTCAGATAAAGATAAAACCAAGTGTTTACCTATTACACCCATTTGATCCTCAGGAAAAATTTAAAGTGGTTCCTAATAGACCATTTCCAGCAGAGAAAAGGGCTTTCAAGGATTTGCTTTGGCCCTCGGGTTAACCTTTGGGTTGAAATTTAGAACTTCTAAGATTCTCTCATGTTTTCTCCTACAGCCATCTCATAGCGACCCCAAGGTAGAGGTTGGCTCCCAATAGAGAATGTGCCTGTGTCCTTTCTTTCAAATAGAGTGTATTATAAATTGCTTTGTAAAAATCACACACGGTTTTTGAAAGACTTGTAGAATTGAACTGAAAAGGACAGAGACAGTAAATAGTAGATAATTAATAAAGATCTGCAGATCACAGATTTTTTTGGATAGGAAGCACATTTAGAAAATCAATTGTAAAGATGGGTTATTTCTTATGGAAAATAAAAGGATTTAATGAGAGAAAATAAGAGCTGAGAGGGTGGAACCAAGTCATTGAAATGATCGCGAGAGAGCGGTCATGTGTCCGCTTGGGTGTCAGATATTGTACAGAACAGTGATATTTATTTCCTTTTTCAAAGAAAAATGCCCTGAAGTTGCTACGTCTGTACCTTTGTTGTAGAATGTTAATATGAAGCAGACAATTTTAATCTTTAGATCATAGGTCTTTGGCAGAAGGGCAACTGTATCTGACAAGACATGAGACCTCCAGGGCCTGTATTTCAATGCGAAATAGATGTGTTGAGACAGGTAATCCTTGCCTTGCTAGTGATAATATAGGGAAATGATGCAGTCTTTCAATATTTAGTATGATATCAGCTGTAGATTCAGGGTATATGCCCTTTATCAGGTTGAGGAAGTTTGTTTTATTCTTAACTATATCATGATTGGGTGTTGAATTTTGTCAAGTGCTTTTTTTCTGCATCCATTTTTAATCCAAAAATAGAAAAGAGGCATGTTCTAAGGTGCGTTATTTTCTTCCTTCTTCGCATTTTTGGTTAAGATTGCTTTTCTTTTTCTAGTTTCTTGAGGTTGAAATTTAGATCGTTCATTTAAACAATTATTTTCTAATATGAGTGTTTAGTTCTATGAATGTGACTCTGACAGATTTTATAAATTCTGATATGGTCTATTTTTATTTACATCAAATTTAAAATATTTTCTAATATCTTCTATGATTTTTGGCTTATTAGACACTTATATGTTTATTTACATTTCTGATATTTGTGAATTTTGACAAATATCTTTGTTATTGATTTCTAGTTTAATTACATTATTTCAATATACTGTGAATAATTTCAGTCATTTTACATTAATTGAAAATCATTTTGGCATTAAATGTTTTATCTTGTTGAATGTTACTTATGCAATTAAAATAAATATGTATTCTAGTGTTTTGGGGTGGAGTTAT
This sequence comes from Theropithecus gelada, assembly GCF_003255815.1. Classification (NCBI taxonomy): domain Eukaryota; kingdom Metazoa; phylum Chordata; class Mammalia; order Primates; family Cercopithecidae; genus Theropithecus; species Theropithecus gelada. The sequence goes on from NC_037676.1 coordinate 84,985,228, forward strand.
CTATAAAGAATTGGATCGGTTTGCTTAACAGTTTTGTTCAAAAGTTGTATATCCTTACTAAATTTCTCAGTAAGTAATTTTAATCAATTATTAAGTGAGAAGTATTAAAATATTCCATTATAAATGAGATTGTTCTGTTTATTCTTTTAATTTCCTCATTAATAATTTTAAACTCAGTTATTAGGTATACACACATTTAGTTTGGTTTTAGCCTCTTGATAAATTGATCTCTTCATCATTATGAGAAGTACTGCTATATCCCTGGAATATTCCTTGCTCTGACATTTACATTGCCTAATATTAATATGGATACTCTAATTTTTATATGTGTATTCAATGTTCTCATAGTATAACTTTTGCATGCTTTTGCTTTTATCAGAAAAGTATCTTTATATGTAAATATGTTTCTTAAATATAGCGCATAATTGAGTCTTTAAAAAAAAAATTATATGGCTAGGAACAATGGTTCACGCCTGTAATCCTATCACTAGGATTACATTAGCTAGTGTAATCTTAGCACTAGCTGAGGCAGGTGGATCACTTGAGGTCAGGAGTTTGAGACCAGCCTGGCCAACATGGAGAAACCCCGTCTCCACTAAAAACACAAAAAATAGCCAGGCATGGTGGCACATGCCTGTAATCCCAGCTACTTGGGGGGCTAAGGCGGGAGAATTACTTCAACCCGGGAGGCGGAGATGGCAGTGAGAGGAGAGCGCATCACTGCACTCCAGCCTGGGAGACAGAGCAAGATTCTGTCTTTAAAAAAAAATACAAAATAAAAAAAAAATTATGTTTGAGATCTGATAGTTTAAAAATACATGGTATATATGTGGAGAACACATATGTACTATGTTCACCAAGAGGAGATTTACTACAAATATATTTTTTGTTTCTTGTTTCCTTCAAGCTCTGAGTGAGTTTGAAAGTGGATCTTCTGAAGCCTTCCAACAGTCATTTGAGGAATCTGGAAGTGCATTTTTGAGGCTTTCCCACAGCCACCTGAGTGAGCTGGTAAGTGGATTCCTTATAGAAACTTAGGATGACTACAGCTTCAGTTGATGTCTTGATTGCAGGCCTGTGAAACATATTGAATCAGAAACATCCAGCTCAACCACGCCCAGATGACTGACCTACAAAATACGAGAGATTTTTTTTAAAGTTTTTTTCAAACTACTAAATGTGTGATAATCTGGTATACAACATAGTTAATGCATTTACAGATTTATTCTCATGTTTTGAGTTTATTCAAGACAATTCAGGACTTGACTGAACACTATAAGATTAAAGATGAAAAGGATGCCATACATATGTTGTATGTTGGTAAATTTCTCATAAAGGTATGAATTAAACATTCAGAAACAGTTGTTAGAGAGAGGGATTGTAAATAAAAAGTGGACAGGCTAGAATAAATGGTGTGGTGCTAGATTGGAGTCAGTGGTATATCAATATGTACTCATTTTATATATAAAAATACAAAAAAAGTGGAATAAGTATATTTTTGTGTATAAGCATGTGTGATTATACATGTGTCTCTTCTGTGAATAGAAGCAGTGACACCGCAATAGCAATGAGCACACCTGGTTCCAAGAACATAGTTCCTAACTACAATTCTCCAATTAAAAGAGTCAAGATTCCTTGGAGAACGGATTGATTTTAAGTCAAAGCAGGGAAAATAGTAAATAAACTTGAGGAAAAAGAGCCTGTTGGCAGACTTCAGGAGGTCCACTTTCAAACTCAATCAGAGCTGTTGGAAGGCCTCAGGTCCTTAAGCATTAGTCAGAACTACTCGTAACATGTTATTTGCTTCCCTCTTGCTTCCCTGAGGGAAACAAGATATGTTAAAAGAAATTCTTTTTAGAATGATGAGCGTTGGGATGTAGTAAATTTGAGGAAAAAAATTATGCCTGGCATAATAAGTGGCATAGTAAAAATATGGACATTATGAGAAAACCACTAAATTTGGAGTAAGTCTATGCTTTAGTAAATAGTGCCGGGCCAAGGTTAATTGCTGAAGGTTTTAAAAATATTTTATTGTTATATAAAACATCAGTGTAAGTAGAAGCTGGCAGAAAAATAAATAGAACATTCTGCATTGTTTTAGTACATTTTCTGTGCGTCCAAAATTGTATAATTACTCTCCCCAAAAATTTAACAACAATGAAATTTTCTTCAAAATTGCCTTTTATTTTGCAAAAACTCTTTTTATAAAAAGTGAAACTTAAAAGAAACAATCTGCAAAAACTCTTTTTATAAAAAGTGAAACTTAAAAGAAACAATCTACCTCATATAGGAGTAAATGAAGAGACTTAATAAATATTGCTGTTGGCTGCGATAGTAGTGTGTTACAATATAATTTACTATAATATTTTAGATTGGTAATAAGGAAGGTGGCAAAGATACTCAAGGATTTTCAGGTATAATCCTGATAGATGCACAGAAGCATCACTGTGCCAATTGAAATTACTTTAGCATGGATATGCAGAACAGATTCTAGCAATTCTTTCATAGAGATGTTCGGCAGATGGACTCACAGTGTATGTGGCTTAGTGCAGGGGAGATTCTGTTAATAGACCAATAGTTCCAACAGCTGACACGTTCCGGAGACATAATGGTCCATCATATCAATGATCAGTGACCTTAAAGGCTATAAATATACTGTAACTGTCTTTTGTGTCAAGAATCTGCAAGCTACAGGGTGCCCAAGAACCATAACTTGCAATGGTACAGTCCCTAAATATGACTCTACGTGATGGACTGTGACTGCTGAGAATGAGCCGTCATCGTCTACTGGATCAGTAATCAGCATTGTTAATATTCATAGGAGTTGTGCTGCAAAATCCTCCATACTTGCCGGTAAAGGAAAAATGCACCCTTTGTCCTTCCCCTGTCTAGGTTAATTTTTTTTAAAAAATGTAAACTACCATGTCTTGAAATGCTGTTATGAAAGTTTATCAGTAACGTCTTCATCAAAGGAGAAAAAATAGATTGTAGAATCTCTTTAATAGTATACAGAAAGAAACTTTGTTGAGGAAATCTTTCTTGCTTCATCGGTATTCCCACAATATTTCATCGTCTTAAGCATGGCAATTTTCAGCATGGCTCTTTCATTTCCTGTCTAAATTATAAGTACATTATTATCTTTTTATTTGCATAGTCACAAAATGGAGGAATAATGGTAACCTTGTTGAGCAAGAACAAGCATAAACTTTTGTCAATTATTTCCTTATACTGTCTTTTAATACTTAGAAAGTGGCCTCTTTTTAATTTACATACAAAAAACAGGTTTTCTCATGGGTAAATTACTATTATTTCAGAATCGCATTCCATCTGTCAGAAACATTGTGAAATTTTACCTGGAGTAAAAAGGAAAAAATCTAGCAAGACATGTTTGGAACTATAAAAGTACTGGACCCCGTTATTCTGAACTCCAAAGATGTACACACATATACTCATAAACTGACTCTGATGAGTAGCCATAGAAACAAAGGACTGATATTCTCCAAAACACTGAGATTAGTTGCCAAAGATATACTCAGAATAAGTTATTATGAAGAATGTGGATCTGGACTAACTTTAAAATGCTTTTCTTTATCTTTCTTGTTGGCTCTTTAGCTTCAATTATTCAAATATCAATATAGCTTACTGATACCATTTAAAAAACACGTGAATTGGTTGCACCTATTAAAACACACCTGAAGAAGTAGACAAAATAATAGAATAGACATAACTTGAAAATGAGGCATGCAACAAAGTAGTTATGTTGTATGAAAATGATCACAAAGTAAAAATCAGAGAAACAATGATTTATTTTTAATGCAATATTGCATTAAATAATTATTATGGAAAGAAAACTTGCTTTCATCAGCTTCTGCTTCTAAATGATTAAAGTAACATCATCATGTCACAAGCTTGCTTTTAGTAATATGGTAAAAGCCATTTTGACTACTATACCTTGATAAATAATGTAATGATACTTACCTAAAAATATGTGTCGTGCATACTAAATTAGATGTTAAAACTTCAAGGCATTTGTGGAGTCAACAGTGCTTTTTCTACTCTGAATAATATATGGAATACATTAAATGTTTGTCAAGTTGACAAATATAAATGTCTTTTAAATCAGTGAAAAATACAGAGGATAATTTAAAAATAAGAATTATCTCATACAATATAGTTTATTTAATCATATAAATCATTTAACATGGTACAATAAAAAAGAACAGTGGATTCAGAATCAAAAGAGCCGGGTTTGAATGCCAGCTTTTAAAATATTAACTATATGATGTAGAGAATATGAATTTGTTTTTTTAATCTCTGTTTTCTTCTGGGGTAGAATTAAACATTGTGAACAAACATCCACTTTACAAGACTTTACTAAGATAAAGTCTCGTCAGTTTTTGTGCTTTTTGACTTTTAATAATAGCCATTCTGACTACTGTGAAATATCTCATTGTGGTTTTGATTTGAATTTCTCTGGTGATTAATGATTAGTGATTATTAAACTCTTTTTCATAGGTTTGTTGGTCATTTGTATGTCTACATTTGAGAAGTATCTGTTAACATCTTTTGCCCACTTAAAAAAAATTTTTTTTTTGCTTGTATAATTAAATTCCTTATAGACTCTGGATATTAGACCTTTGTGAGATGATGTGTATTGTGAATATTTTTGTTCCATTCTGTAGGTTCTATATTTACTCTGTTTATAGCTTTTTGGCTGTGTGGAAGCTGTTTACTTTAATCAAGTCCTACTCCTCAACTTTTGTTTTTGTTGCAATTGCTTTTCAGGATGTAGTCATAAATTATTTCCTAAGACTGATGTCCAGAATGGCATTTCCTAGGTTTCCTTCCAGGAATCTTCAAGTTGATGATATTGCATTTAAATCTTTAATCCATATTGAGTTAATTTTTGTATACGATGAAAGGTAGGGTTCAGTTAGATTCTTCTGCACATGGCTAGCCATTTGTTTCAGCACTAATTGTCAAATAAGGAGTTGTTTCTCTATTTCTTATTTTTGTTGACTTTGTTGAAAATCAGACAGCTTTAGATGTACAATTTTATTTCTGAGTTCTCTATTCTGTTCAGTTGGTCTTTGTGTCTGTTTTTGTACTAGTTCCATGCTATTTTGGTTATTGTAGCCCTTTAGTGTAGTTTGAAGCCAGGTAATATGATGCCTCTGGCTTAGTTGGTTTTGCTTAGAAGTGCTTTGGCTATCTGGGCTCTTTTTTGGTTCCATATGAATTTTAAATATATTTTTCTAGTTCTGTGAAAAATGATGTTGGCAGGTTGATAGGAATAGCATTGAACCTGTGCATTGCTTTAGACAATATAGTCAGTTTGACAACACTGATTCTTCCAATACATAAGCATGAAAATCCATTTGTTTTTCTGATCTGCGATTTCTTTCAGTAGTGTTTTGTAGTTTTCCTTGTAGAGATGCTTCACCTTCTTAGTCAAATACATTCCTAGGCATTTTATTTCAGTTTTATTGCAGTTATTGTGACTGGTGTTATATTTTTGATTTGGCTCTCAGCTTGAATGTTATTGAGGATAGAAATGCTTCTGATTTTTTTAAAAATTGCTTCTGTATCCTGTAACTTGACTGAAGTCATTTATCAGTTCCTGGAGCCTTCTCACAGAGTCTTTATGGTTTTCTGTGTATAGAATCTTCTCATCAGTAAAAGAGTTTGACTTCCTCAGCTGGGCGCGGTGGCTCACGCCTGTAATCCAGGCACTTTGGGAGGCTGAGGCAGGCAGATCATGAGGTCAGGAGATTGAGACCATCCTAGCTAACATGGTGAGACCCCATCTCTACTAAAAATACAAAAGATTAGACAGGGGTGGTGGTGGGCACCTGTAATCCCAGCTACTTGGGAGTCTGAGGGAGGACAATAGCTTGAACCCAGAAGACAGAGCTTGCGGTGAACCGGGGTGGCACCACTGCACTCCAGCCTGGGCGACAGAGCTAGACTCCATCTCAAAAAACAAACAAACAAACAAAAAGAATTTGACTTCCTCTTTTCTTTTGAATGCCATTTCTTCCTTTCTTCTGCTTGATTGCTCTGGCAAGGACTTCTAAAGCTATATTGAATAGGAGTGGTAAGAGTGACATCCTTGTCTTGATCCAGTTCTAAAGGGGAATGTTCCTAGTTTTTGCCTATACGGTATAATGTTGGCTGTGGGTTTATCATAAAGGGCTCTTATTATTTTGAGGTACACTTATCATTTTGAGGTATACTTATCATTTTGAGGTATTGCTTATTATTTTGAGGTATGTTCTTTCAATGCCTAGTATCTTGAGGGTTTTTATTTTGAAGGGATATTGGATTTTATCAAAAGTTTTTATGTGTTGATTGAGATGAACATATAGTTTTTGTTTTTAATTCTATGCATGTGGTGAATCACATTTATTGATTTGTGTTTTGTGAACTGACCTTGCATACCAGGAACGATGCCAACTTGATCATGGTAAATTAAGTTTATAATGTGCTGCTGAATTCAGTTTGCTAGTATTTTGTTAGGGATTTTTGCATGTATATTCATCATGGATTTGCCTGTCATTTCGTTTCTTCATTGTGTCTTTTCCATGTTTTAGGATCAGGGTGATGCTGGCATTGTAGAATGAGTAAGGGAGAAGTTGCACTTCTTCAACTTTTTGGAATAGCTTTAGTAGAATTGGTACCAGCTCTTCTTTCACATCTGGAAGAATTCATCTGTCAATCCTTCTGGTCCAGTACCTGTTTTAGTTGGTAGGTTTACTAATGATTCAATTCTAGAACTCAGTATTGGTCTCTTCAGAGTCTCAATTTCTTCTTTGTTTGTTTGCATAAATGTGTTTATAATAAACCCTGGGTATCTTTTATATATCTGTGGGATCAGTTGTAATGTCACCTTTGTCATTTTTTTCATTTTTGATCGTGCTTATTTGGATCTTTTTTTTTTTCCTTTGTTAATCTAGCTAGAGGTCTATCAATCTTATGTATCCTTTCAAAGACTTAAATTTTGGTATTGTTGATTCTTTGTATGGATTTTTTTTTTTTTGGTATCAGTTCTGTTCAGTTTGGCTCTGATTTTAGTTATTTCTTTTCTTCTGCTAGCTTTGGGATTAGTTTGTTCTTATTTTTCTAGTTCCCTTAAGTATGATGTTAAATAATTCATTGAACTATTTCTAACTTTTTGAGGTAGGCAATTAACAGTATAAACTTTCCTCTTAGTACTGGTTTTGCTGCATCCTAGAGATTTTGATATATTGTGTCTCTGTTTTCATTTATTTCAAATGATTTTTTTTTAAATATCTGCCTTAATTTTGTTGTTCACCCAAAAGTCATTCAGGATCAAGTTATATAATTTCCAGGTCATTTTGTGGTTTTGAGATATCTTCTTGGTGTTGATTTCTATTCTTATTCCACTTTGGTCTGAGAGTATGGTTGGCATGATTTCAACTTATTTTGTATTTATTGAAACTTGTTTTAAGGGATGCATGTGAATGATCTTGTAGTATGTTCCATGTGCAGATGAGAAGAATGTAAAATTTGTGGTGGATGGATGGAGTTTTATGTAGATGTCTATTAGGTACAGTTAGTGACATGTCAAAGTTAAGTCCAGAATTTCTTTGTTACTTTTCTGCGTCAATGATCTGCCTAATGCAGTGATCTGCCAAATTACCCCACTATTATTGTCTAGCTTACTAAGTCTTTTCATAGGTATAGAAGTACTTGTTTTGTAAATCTGGGTCCTCAAATGTTGGGTGCATATATATTTAATACAGTTAAGTCTCCTTGTTGAATTGAACTCTTTGCCCCTTTGCCGTTATGCAATGCCCTTCTGTATCTTTTTTTTTTTTTTTTTAACTGTTGTTGGTTTAAAGTCTGTTTTAACTGACATCATAATAGTGATCCCTGCTCTCTTTTGAATCTGTTTGCATGGTAGATCTATTTCCAACCCTTTAATTTAAACCTATGGGTGTTGTTACATGTGAGATGGGTCTCCGGAAAACAGCAGATGGCTGGCTCTTGTTTTATTTATTTATTTATTTATTTATTTATTTATATCCAACTTGCCACTGTGTGTCTTTTATGTGGAGTGTTTAGACCATTTACATTCAAGGTTAATATTGGCATATGATGTTTTGACCCTATCATGAAGTTGTTAGCAGGTTCTTTTATAGTTTCTATTGTATGATTGTTTATAAAATATAAGGGATACATACGTACTTACATGTGTTTTTGTGGTACCAGGTATTGTTCTTTTGTTTCCATGTTTAGAACTTCCTGAATAATGTCTTGTTATGTTGGTCTAGTATTATCCAGATATCTTATTTGTCAATGTTTGTTCACATATATAGGGTTATATGTTTTCTCATGTCTGAATTTTGATAGTTTGTTACATATTCTGAAAAATTTTGTTTTCCAGTAATGTGATTTACAAATATTTTCATTCTTTCAACATTTTTTTTTTTTTGTATAGCAGAAGTTTTTATTTTTGAAGTCCAAATTATTTTTATTCTGAATGGACACTATTTTTGATACTGCATCTAAAAATTATTTGCTTAACACATGTTTCTAACATTTTCTATGCTGTGTTTCTCCAGAATTTAAAACTTTATAACTAGGCTCATGATCCACTTTGAAGTAATTTTGTATAAATTGTGAGGTCTAGGTGTCTAGGTCAAGGTTAATATTTTGCATGTGGACATCTAACTGTTCCACCACCATTTGTTGAGAAGAGACTGCAGTTTGGATATTTGTCCCTTACAAATCTCACGTGAAAGTTTGATCCCCAGTGTTGGAGGCCGGGCCTAATGGGAGGTATTTGGGTCATGGGAGTGGATCCCTCATGAATAGATGAATACATTCTCTGGAGGTTCAGTGAGTGAGTTCTAATTCTGTTAGTTCTCTCAGAGCTGATTGTTAGAAAGAGCCTGGCATTTTTGTTCTCTGTCGTGTTTCTTCTTTCACCATGTGATCTCTGTACATGCTGGGTCCCTTTTACTTACCTTCATGAGTAGAACCAGTATGAATCCCTCACCAGAAGTGTGTGCTGGTGCCATGCTTCTTGTACAGCCTGCAGAATCCTAAGCCGAATAAACATTTTTTCTTTGTAACTTACCTAATCTCAGATATCCCTTTGTAGAAACCCTAAACAAGACTAAGATGTAAGACAATCCTTTTGCCATTGACTTGCCTTTATAACTGCGTCATAAACCTGTTGACTCTATGCATGTGGGTCTATATGTGGAACTCTCCTTTTTCATTAACTGATATCTTTATCATTTCACCAACATCACACAATTCTGATTACTTTTAGTAAGTCTCAATTTGGAGCACAGAGTCTCTTAACTTTGACCTATCAAAACTGTTTGGCTGTTCAAATATTTTTTCCAGTTCTAATACTTCTGCCTTTCCATATAATGTTCAGAAAAATGTTATTGATAAAATATTTATTGATGAAAAGCCTGCTAGTATTTTGATGTAAATTTTACTGAATCTATAGATCAAATTTGGAATGAATTGGTATATTAGCAATAGCTGAATATTTCTCTAATCCATAAACATGGTATATCTCTGTATTAAATTGGGTTTTATTTGATTACTTTTATCAGTGTTTTGCAGTTTTCAGCATGCAGATCCTACCTTGATATTGGTAGGGTTACATCTAGGAATTTCAAAGTTTTAGTGCTATTATAAATGGTACAGTGTTTTTTAAAAATTATAGTTATTCACTGCTGGTATATAGAAGTATAATTGCTTTTTATATATTGACATTTATTATATAACCATGCTAATTAAGTCATATGAGATTGTAAATTCTTTAGTATTTTCTATATAGACAATTATGTCACCTGCAAATATTGTTGTTTTAAAGTTTTTTCTTTTCAGTCTTCTTGCATTTTTAAACAAATAGATGGTCAATTTTTTCAAATGATTTTCTGTATTTATTTAAATACTATTCACATTTTCTCTTTAGTTCATGTGAATGATATAGATTGACTTTTGAATATTTAACTAGCCATGCATTCTTAGGAAGAACTTCTCTCATTTTCTTGGTGCATTTTCCTTTTTTTATTTTATCGTATCCAATTTTCTAATACATTTTTGAGGATGTTTGTGTATGTGTTAATGAGGGATGGTTGTCTGTGTTTTTTGTCTTGTAATGTCTATTCCTGGTTTTCGTATTAGGTTAATGCCAGCACTATACAGTATGTGGAGAAGTGTTCCCTCCTTCTATATTTTTGGAAGGCAATGCATAGAATTGACTCTCTTTACTTAAATATTTGAGAAAATTAATCAGCAAAACCCTCTGGGCCTGGAGCTATCTTTGTCGCATAGTTTTAAGCTATGGATTACATTACTTTAATATGTTTTGTACTATTAAGATTATTTGTTTTTTCCTGAGTTAATATTGATAGTTTAAAGAAGTATTCTACTTTATCTAAAGTGTCAAAATTATTAGAAGAGAGTTGTTTGTTTCATTCCCTTATTATCCAGTTGATATTTGTGGTGTCTATAATGATGTTCCATTTTTTATTATGATTCTGGTAATGTGTGCCTTTCCTCTTTTTTACTTGTCAATCAGGCTAGATGTTTAACAATTTTATTGACCTTTTACAAGAACCAGTTTTGGGTTTCGTAATGCAGCCTATTGCTATTCTATTTTCAATTTCATTGGTTTCTGCTCTTATTTTTATCATTCACTACCTCTTGTTTTATTTAAGATTAAGTTGCTCTTATTTTTCTAGTTTTTAAAATATGTCATTTGATTACTAATTTGAGATTTTTCTTTTATCCCCAAATTTTACTTTATGCTATAAATGTACATTTACATTTTGCTTTAGTTGTATCCTTCATATTTTGATATGCTATATTTTTATTTTTACACAAATCAAAATAGTTTCTAATTTTCCATGAGACCCTCTGAGTTATAGGTATAAATACATGTCTTTTACTTTTCAAATGTTTGGAATTTCCAAAATACCTTTCTAATACTGATTTCTAGTGTAATTCTGTAGTGGTGAACTTAAGGACATAATTTTTATAAATTATCGTAATTTGTTAATTCAGGCTTTACAGCTCAGAATTGGATATATCTTGACTGCATATTGTTCACTTTTAGAAAAAAACATGTGTTCTTTTTTTTTCTTGGTTATAGTGTTCTATATATGTCAGTTAGGTTGATATTGTTCAGATCTTCTATACATTTGCTGATTTTCTCTCTACTTGTTTTACCAATCACTGAGAGAAGAATGTTGAAGCATCCAATTATATGTGGATTTGCCTATTCCTCTTTTTAGTTCTATGAATTTTCTTCTTCCTATAGTTTGAAGCTCTGTTTTCAGATGCACACACTTTACAATTATGAGAATAAACTATTTTGTCATTACACAATGTCCCTCTTTATTCCTGGTACTACCACTTGTTCTGAAGTCTACTGTATCTCATGTTAATATAATTACTCCAGCTTATTTTTACTAATGTTTGCATATGTATGAATGTGTGTGTTTATATCCATATATATGCATATATATTCTATTATTTTACTGTTATATATAGCTTTGGTACAATTTGGTTTAATTTCTTCATGAGTAACAAAAAACACTAATATCATAAGGTTTTGGTAATACTCAAATAAGATAATCCACATAAAGTTATTAGTTTAGTGTTTGGCATAGAGAAAGTATTTATTTAATATCACTAATATTACAGTATTATTATCCTTCAATATTTGAAAATTTAACCTAGGTATCAGTTACGTTAGTTATCTTAAAATTATTTATTGTGAAACATCTTGAAGAGCTTATTACTTTAAAGGCATCTTTAGCATCAATCTCCTACGTTTTCTGATTATTTTTCTTCTGCCTGTCCTTTATTGTGATTTGATATTATTCCAAATCTCAGACCAAATCTTCCTTACTTCCAGCTTAATTTCCCCTTTATTTCTGCCCTAGCCTAATACTTAAAGAACTACATATAAATGGCTTACAAGTACTAGAATTTTATATTCTCATTAAATATTTACTTTATTGAAATCTTTCTGAACATCTTATTCTCAGAAATTTTTCACAGAATAAGCTGCTATAAAGTACTCTATTCATCTTATGGCAACTTACTGTTTCTCTATCTTGATCTTCTTCATTACGTTATTATATTCCTTATGAATTAAAAGTTTATTATGCATTTTGCAGAGTTACTCTCTTAGAACTGTCCACAAATAAGATGAACACCCCATATTTCATATGTATATTCTTGCTACTCAAATTGAAAACAAACAAGCAAACAAATTACTTTCTTAGTCACACAAACTATTAAGAGTCGTATTAAGTTTGTGGGAAGGACTGTGACTTGTCCATACAGTGTTTTAATCTAATTTTCATATGTTTGTTTAATATCAATAATTTGATGTCTTAATTTTCAAATTTGTCTTTAGAGGTCAAATGGAGATAGATGTCTACAAAAATTCTGCTAATCGCTTATTCAGAGCCAAACACATTTAGATAATATTTTAATTTGAGAATTTTCTCTCCCTACTTGCATTTAAACTAACACCAATTAGCTCTTGTGCAGATTGAAAAAAAGAGAATTGAAATAATTTATTATTCCTGTGAGTTGAATTGAATAATAAGTTACTTTTAGTCTTTTCCATAAATCTAATTGATGATACATTTGAAAATTAACTAAATGTCTCTGCCATAGTGTGATGGAGTGTTGGTGGGTGTTGGGAAGTTGATTCCTCTCAACTCATATATATCCACAAGAGATTCCCTTGCTGGTTCCATTCATGCCAATTACTTATCTATGAATTAGAGAATTAGCTGGAAAATTAGAGATTGCCTCTCATGCCAAAAGTTGAAATGCATTTAATAATAAATATAAATCCTAAGAACATAATGTATGTGCTTTTCCAGATAATACTTTATTAGGTCAATAATTCAGATGTTCATTGGCTATCGTTTTGTCTTAACTGTTAAGTTTAACTTTTCTTATCTTGAGACACTGCAGACAAAAAAAACAAAAAAAAACAAAAAAAACAAAAAAAGAGTAAATATGCCTGCCTGTATGGCCTTGTGTTTATCAGAGTTTGTTCTCTAGTGAACTGCAGGTGCAGAGATGAGTAATTTAATTTGCAGGGGAAGTATGAGGAAGCTTATGCCAAAGATGCAATTTTCAAGTAATTGCCATGTTACTAACAGTGTGAAAACAGTTACAGTAACTATGTGTTTATTCCTTTCTAAAGTAACATTATATTTGTTTTCTTATTAGCTTTTCTTATTTAGTTCTCTTGAGTCAAAGGGATTCCAATTGTGTTATCATGTGAATGGAACATAATACGGCAATTCATTTTCATTAAACTCAACTTAGAGAGTGGCTTATGGAGCCTAGCAACAAAGAATAAAGGAAGAATTAGCCAGAAGCATTTCTGTAGCTGAATTTTGTGAGCCAAGTATTCTTTCACTCTGGGGAAAACCAATAATTTATTCAGTTTTTTCCAATCAGAATCACTTGGCGCTTAAAAGACAAACTTGGTGCTTAAACTAAACTTGAAAAGCATTATGTAGGAAAAGGAAACATAACTAAGACAATATACATTTTAGAAGAAATATTATTTTTAATAATAGGTTAGTCAATGTGCAGCCATAACTCCCAAAAATGTCTACAAGAAAAGTAAACTTTTCAGTGCACAAACAATGCAGATGGCTTACATTTTCATGTTAATATTGTGTCCGTGGCAGACATTCAATAATTTCTCTTTCCTTTAATATTTAGGTCAAAAATTTGCCAAAATAAAAACAAATCATGATTTTGATTCTGGAACTAACATCATTTAACTTCTCTCTCTTAAAATATGTTTACTTCCTAATTAGTCTCCATGCTCTTAACCTTAACACTGTAGTTTATTATCAAAAAACAAACAAACAAAAAGCTCCCAGAGTAATCCTTGAAAACGAAATTTGATCATATGACTCCTCAGCTCAAAGACACTTAAAAGGCTTCCCATCACCTGAGGAATAAAACTCCAAACTTGACCACCCCAGAACTCCCAGGCCTGATCCTTGTTTACCTCCCTGATCTCTAATCAAATTATTTTCCCCTTGGCTCATATAACTTAATTACCTTTCTTTTTGTTATTCATACATGCATGCCACAGTATTATGTCTCTCTGCTTGCTTTTCCTCTTAGAAATTTCTTCTCTCATGTCTTGGAATAATTATTTCCTACTAAAAGGGATCCAGCATATAAATCAACTCAGGAAATACCTTCTTCCACTCAGGTACTATGTATCATGTTACTGGTTTATTTTTTAACAGTACTTACCACAGTATCAGCAGATGTTATTTTACTTATTTATTTTCTTCTTCCCTTCATTGCCACGTAAGCTGTAGAGAATTAATGAACCAGGAAGAGAAAATATTATATAAACCTTAGTCAGAACACCTGTTGGTGTAGTACTTATGGAAGATAAGGGGCCCAAAAAGCAAGTGAACTCAGCCTTAGAATAATTACATACTTAATTAATGCCTTCACCAATATGTATGAAAAAAGTTGCATAAATACAGATAACTGAGAAAAAAGAGTAATTGAACTGGTTAAAAAATATACAAAGACTTTGAAAGTTATTGGAAGTAAGATGACCAACATTAATGTTTCCATAGATTGAATATCTACTCTTTGTGAGATGTTCAAAGCCTCATAATCATCAGAGTGTACTCACATTTTGTGAATGATATGTCAGGTTAAATCATGAAAACATACCTGAGGGAAATGTGGCCTGGATATATTGACTGATTTCAGGTTATAGAGAAAGACATTAAAGCAGTGGGCCTGTGATCACTTCTGTCTTGATTATGAGAGTGGGAAATGTCCACAGAGAAGGAATGGTAGGTTATGGTTTAAACCTCTAGTAAATACACTGATAACTGACCTCCTGGTAGGTAGATTAACAATATTTTCTAGAAGGTAGGTTCTTATTTATGGAATCTTTTTAGCACAAAGTTACTAGTTTAAAATATTTTATGATTCACAAACATAAGTTCCATAGATT
The DNA here is from genome assembly GCF_003255815.1 of Theropithecus gelada. Taxonomy (NCBI): domain Eukaryota; kingdom Metazoa; phylum Chordata; class Mammalia; order Primates; family Cercopithecidae; genus Theropithecus; species Theropithecus gelada. Next base: position 85,000,262 of record NC_037676.1, read on the forward strand.
TATGGGGCATGTCTCCCACGACCCCAGGAAAGTCTAATAATCTGGGTGTCTATCTGAGATATAAAATAGAGGGATTTAATAACCTAAATGATCCCAACTTTGTGAGATGACTCCAAAACTTCCCTTAGAGAATCCATCTGTTACTCTGGGTCACGCAGGTGAGTGATGAGTAACGGAAAGATCCACATGAGATGTCCTGGATTTCCCTTTTTCTGCCTGACTTCCTTGATTATTTGTGTTCTCAAATGTATTAGTAAAATTTGACACAAGGTAGGATCTCTGTGAGTCTGATTTGATCATTTCATCAGCTGTGCTAGTTTAACCTTCTACACAGATCATTCTTATTATAGTACTCTTGTCTAGGAAGAGCCTTGACAAAAAGGATCTCTTTATGCTTAAGTAACCATGCTTAGTACCAGTTGATAACATTTCAACTTAATGTTACCTTTCATATTCTATACATGCAGTTAGAATAAATTAACATGCAGTTACAAATGAAAACATTAATACATATTAAATTTTATGTACATCTTTGAGGTTTTGAATGAATTGTGTTGTTACAAAATTATTTGAAGTAAGGATTATTAGTTCCATTAAAAAGGTAAATTAAGTAAAGTTCAGTTAACTCATTAATTTACCTCAGCCAAACAACAAAGGCTAGAAGTGTAAATCAGTCACACTTTATTTTAAAATCTATGCTCAAACGGCAATTTTACACGGACGATTCATTTCCTGAGTAAATAAAGGCGAAGTAATTTTATTCATAAAGTTAAGGTTCATAGATGTTACAGCTTTATCAATTGACAAATTTTATGTAATTATATTTTACGGTCTGTGTAGCTAAAACTTGGCAGAATAAATCAAATCAGTTCAATCTACTCTATCTCTTATTGGTATAAAATCACATATAAATAGTAAAAGTAATTTCAGAAGTGTTAGTAAAATACCCTTAACATATCAATAAGAAAAACTTTAAATATCTTCAGTTTGGTGTTGGATACATATGACCATTATCTTACTCAGGTCCATGTACTGGTAATAGAAGATGAGAAAGAAGATGTATGTGTGACAGAAAGCTTAAAGTTTGGCTAAATTTAAAAAATAATAATAATAATTAAGATCTTTAAACTTTTATTTTAGGTTTCGGGGTACATGTGAATGTCATGTAGGTCAACTCATGCCATGGTGGTTTGCTGTACAGATTATTTCATCACTCAGTTATTAAGCCTAGTACCCAATATTTACTTTTTCTGCTCCTCTCCCTCCTTGTTCCCTTTGACCTCAAGTGTACCCCAGTGTCTGTTTTTGCCTTCTATGTGTTCATGAGTTGTCATCATTTAGTTCCTGCTTCTAAGTGAGAACATGCAGTATTTGGTTTTCTTTTCCTGCATTAGTTTGCTAAGGAAAATAGTCTCAATATGTATATTTTAAAGAGCTAAATGAACAAATCTGAACTATTCTATGTAATAGTTATAAAACTCTCATAGTCCTTTACAAATATCCAGAATTATTAGAATAGAAAAATAATTTATATAAATTCAAAGATACTAAAAATTTTGTTTGAATTAGGATTAACTATTTCTCCATCTCAGTTAATATAAATATAAATTTTGATCAACATACACTGTTCTGTTCTAGGTGAATAAAAACTAAAATATTTACATTGACACTAAATGGAGCAAATAGAAAGCTCCTAAAAAGATTAAAAAATAGTGTTTTGCTTCTTGCAGGACTTATTGGCAACAAGAAAAATAACATGTAAAAATTATTTATCTTCATAGGGAAAGTCTCAGCCAGAAGCACTCTGTTCTAAAAAATATTTGAAGATGTTTTCCAAGTAATGTATTTTTATCAAATTATACAGCCAAAGTCTTAATTCTTTATTTTCTCTTCATAGATATAGACCTTTGGAGCGTTCTTCTTCCCTTGGGGATTATCATACTTCTATGTACTCCTTTGTACCTAATTCTGTTAATACTGGAGCTTATGAGACAGTGCTTATCTATGCAGAACCATGAGTAGCATGAATATGGCCTAGAGAAAGGGTAAAATTGAGTTAAGACTTCATGAAAGCCACATTAATGTTACATGAAATAAATATTGGCTGACTTGGCTCCTTATTGACTTAAGGTTTTAATAGTAAATTCTGTCTACAAAAATGTGCTACAAAAATATGTGTGTATTTCAGAACATAATATAGTTTAGAAAAATGAAAGCTGAACTGGAACCTAATTTCATTTTTTTTTACTACTTTAAATTTGCTTTAATTAGGTAAATTGAAATTGTGAAACTCAAAGAACAATGTGTAATGCTAACCTAAGACAGAATCTACTATCTGTAAGAAATGAAATAATTTTACTATTAAACCTACATTTATTTTTTAAATACTAAATTATTGCTATTTTTTAGGATGGAAAAGAAAAATGTTCTGTGTTCTTAGAGTCACAAATATTCTTCTTTTCGGTATGTAGAATACTGAGTACAGTAGGTATCCCTTATGTTTTAAGTTTTATAAAATGAGTATTACTCAGAGCTTTAAATCACAACATAGTGGTAATTTTGTCATTAAAATATTTACCTGTAAGAGAAACTTTAATTAAAACGTTATTTAGTCTTTCAATTTCACTTATAATCAGGGTATTTTAAATTATTGCTTTATCAAAGTTCTCTTATATTTTTTAAATAAATGTATATATCATAAATATATTGTAAATCCTAAGCATTTGTGATTATTTGTCTAAACAACTATAATGTAAATAATGAAGTCATAAGTGTGCTTTTTTTTTTTTTTTTTTTTTGAGACAGAGTCTCGCTCTGTCCCCCAAGCTGGAGTGTACTGGCACAATCTCGACTCACTGCAACCTCCGCCTCCTGGGTTCAAGTGATTCTCCTGCCTCAGCCTCCTGATTAGCTGGATTCCAGGCACGCACCACCACGCCTGGCTAATTTTTTTATTTTTAGTTGAGACAGGCTTTCTCCATGTTGGTCACGTTAGTCTCAAACTCCTGACCTTGTGAAATGCCCACCTCGGCCTCCCAAAGTGCTGGGATTACAGGCGTGAGCCACCATGCCTGGCCAAGTGTGCATTTTTATTTCCGGAAACTATTGATTCCCAAATGCAGGCCACGTATCTCAGAACTGAAGTAGATACTTGGAATTGTGATTTCAACTTGCCTAGAGCACTTTTCATATATTATAAGCCTTCTGTTTCCTTGTTTGTCTTTTGGTATACAAAATTTGCCTAAAACAAGGGTTGAGTTCCAGACTTTTAGAATTTCTAATTCTTTGTATTTTCCAGTTGCTGAATCTTATCAGCTGTTTTTCTGGAAGTATAGAAAATTTTGAGCAGAAAATCATAGCTGAATCTTTAGTGCTTGTTTTTATTGAAGAATAACATTTTTCTTCAATGAAAATCTAATAACTACTCATACTGACCAGAGAACTAATATCTATTTCTTAAACCCAACCCAATACCATAAAACTTTATATTTCATTTAATAAGCACATATTGTGTTATGTATGTAACATTTATTTTATTGTGGGAAAATTAAATACTTACAAATAAAATGTACTCCTGTTCAAAGAATATATAAACTAGTTAAGCAGAAAGAGGTAAATATGAATTTTTTGAAATTTCTGTTCATTTGTTTTGCTTTAGAGATGAGATCATGCTATGTTGTCTAGACAAGATTGATAAGGGGTCAACACCCAAAGTGTATAAGAAACTCAACTCATTAGTAAGAATACAGATATACCTATTAGAACATTGGAAAATGATCTGAAAAGACACTGCTCAAAATAAGACACCCAAGTGGCCAACAGGTACATGAAAAAGTGCTTAGCATCAATAATCATTAGGGAAATGCAAATTAAAACCACAATGAGATATCACCTCACACCCATTACAATGGCTTTTTATCAAAAAGATGAAACATTACAAGTGTTGGAGAGATTGTGGAGAAAAGGCAACTCTCATACACTGTAGTGGGAATGTAAATTTGTATACAACCATTATAAAAAATAGTATGGACATTCCTTGAAAATTTGAAAATAGGACCACCATCTGATCCAGCAATCTCACTACTGGGTTTATGCATAAAGAAATCAGCATGTCAAAGAGCTATCTGCCCTCTCATTTTCATTACAGTATTTTTCATAATAGCCAAGACAAAGTAGTAAATCAGCTGAGTGTCCATCAACAATGAATGGAAAAGAAAATGTGTTTATATACACAATGGAAGACCATTGAGGCTTAAAAAGGAGGAGATCCTGTTATTTGGGACAATATGGATGAATCTTCAGAGACATTATGCTAAGTGAAACACAGGCACTGAAATGACGAATACTGCATGATCTCACGAATATGTAGGAATAAAAAAGAAGTTGAACTCACAGAAGTAGACAGTATAATGATAGTTACCCAAAGCAGAGGGTGGAAGAGGTGGGGAAGGAAAGAATGTAGAGTTGCTGATCAAAGGATGTAAAGTTTCAGATAGACAGGAGGAATAGGTTTTCAGGTCTATATATAATAATGTACATTTCAAAATAACTAAGAGAATAAATTTCATATGTCTCACCATAAAAACAATAGGTATTTAAGATAAAGTATATGCTAATTAGCTTGATTTAATCATTCCACATTGTGTAAATACATCAAAATATCACCTTATACCCCACAAATTATGTATTTGTTAATACAAATAATAATAAGAGGAAAAAATTAGGAAGGGAGAGTTTTTGTACTTTTATATTTCAGGCTTTAGCATGGGAAGTAGATTTCATTTAGAAAATTAAACAATAGTAACTGAATAACTGAATCGAGTTGATGGCATTTATACCTCTAGTTTTTTACATGGCTGGCATTTTACCTGGAGTTACTAGATTATAGTTGACTCACTGTATATCCCACTTTGGACACTGTATATCCCATGTTGGGCAATATAAGTTGGCGCAATTTAAGATAGAAAATGAAATCAAGCGTGAAACTTGGGGAAATAGAATCTTTTTTGTTAATTAATTTATTATTTCTCATGAACCAGTCTTACATACTTCTGGAAGAGATAGTAGAATACCAATAAACATTAGGTCCTTTTCAATTATCTACATTAACGTTTTCTTAAAAATAGATGAATTCGTCTAAAAATTCTTTTCTTGTTTCCAACAGAAACGAATTCAACCCCAATCTCATGATAGAGCCTACAGACCAAGTATATAAGAGCCTTTTCAACAAAATTTAATCATGAGATACTTTTTCACATAAATTTCTTTATAAATTTATGTGCAAAATACCCTGAAGCCATTTTTTAAAATTGTGTTTGGAAAGAGATACTATAAATATTTCATTTATAACCCTTTATCCTATACACATAGAATGAATACTTTGTTGTAAAATCATAAGAACATGTGAAAAGACATAATGCAGAAAATTAAAAGCCCGTATGTGTTTTGTATATCCAATTAAAAATTATAGTAGTTTTACTTATTTTAACAAATGTATATTATATAGCATACTATGCTTTGTTCTTCAAATGTTATTTTGTAACCATAATTTATTTGTATTAGTGTTATTTGAATACATGATTTAATAGCCACATAAAGGTTTACAATATGTTTACACAATATTACAATTTATTTTACCATTCTTCTGGTGTGTGATACTTTGTTAGTTTTCAATTTTTTAAAATAATAAATAATATCTTAGGAAAACCACTTTGTACATTAATTGTTGGCTATTTGTTTTACAAGTTCTTTCATTTATCACCTTTTCATTAATATACACATATAATCTCATGATTCTGAATTTCAAACTTTCTTGTTTTCATTGCTTAATGAAAGAGTCTAGTTTGTCAAATAGTAAATGAATATCTGTCTCTCTCTCTAGCTATCTTTCCCCAGTATAATTATCTCTTTAATTCTTGTCAAAAAAACTTGGGCAATGAAATGCAAGTGGACCAAGTGGTTGTGGCTTTTTAATATTTATGATATATTAGAACATAGAGTTGAATTGTTTTTATTCAGTATTAAAGTTTTATTTTTTAATCAGAATGTTTAGTTAATTTACACACAAGGAATAATATGGTTGGAAATCTACCATCTTGTCATTGTTTTCTATCTGTACCATCAGTTTGTTTTTGCTGTGGTTATTTTGTAATGATCTGTCTTCTATGTCTTTTCCTGGTGAATTAATGTTTTTCACATTATTTTCAACTATTTTATTTAATGTGGACTAGAACCTTTGTACTCTTGTTAACAGTTTCTTTGGAATTTTAAATATGACTATGAATTATCCATTATTCCTTTACACTATATTACTTCACACATACACACACATGCACACATACTTACACACACACTGACACACCCCACACCACCACTATATATAATTTATAACAGCCTCCATGTCAGTTTTCATCAGTTTATTTGTATGTTAATTATCAACCATCCCTTGTGAACACTGCACTAAATGTTACATCTATTAATTATAAATTTACCGTTGTACTAACTGAAGTATAATTTTGCTCCTTCTTTTTCATCATAACATATATTTAGCAACATCTAAAATGCTAATATTTCTGTGCTGAAGATGGCAAAATTCTTGAATAGAGAGAGGAAAGAAGGTTGCCAAAAGAATTTAGACATATTGCACATGTATACATATGTAACAAACCTGCACGTTGTGCACATGTACCCTAGAACTTAAAGTATAATAATAATTTAAAAAAAGAATTTAGACATGATTTTACATTCATGTAATACAGCTTGATGTACTTTGGTTCATCTAATCATCTCTGAAGGAAACTTCATGGTCAGAGAGATCTGTAAATATGATTCCTAGGGCTTCTGTCATTGGTCTACCCTCACTGCAGAGAGAGGTAGAGTTGGTCCGCCTGAATCCCATGAAATGGTTTTCCATTGAGAGAGCAGCTTTCTGTTTATAGAAGGTGAGGAACAAGTGATCGGCAGATGAATCTCACAGATAAGTTCCATACTTGGTTAATGTAAAATCAGAAAAAAGTGGTAATAGCCATATCCATCTTCTTGGAGTTTTCTCATCAAAACATGCTTTTGCACATTTACTTTTCTCTCAGATTTGCTCTTGCTCATCTAAAATTCCTTTCTCCAAATTTGTGGATTAATCAGGTCTATTTTCTTATTTTCAATAAAACACCGATTCTAATTTTCACCTGGATGAATTTCTTCACCCTCAAATCTAGTGTTATCCAAAATCAGAGACATCAGATAACTATATATGTTACATGAGATAAAAATTAGGTTATGCATTTATATCTATTTGTATTAGAAATAGATGATGAATCTCTAATCAGTCATCATGATTATTCTCTTTCCAGACATTTAACTTGATTTGAAGTTTCATTTTAAAAATGTGTAAATAAGAGTACAGATATGCTCAAATATAGCAAATATTGTAGTGTAATATCTCACTAATTATGGATATTATGAATTACTCCCTGGTCTAATAAATGTAATATTCCTCTGTACTTCCAAATCATGTATTACTCTAATATAATTTCTCTCCAATGAATTGTAGGTTCCTTAAAACTGATACAGTATTTAATTAAGTTTATTCACAATTCCTGCTACATCATAGACTTTCAACAGTGTTTGTTAAGTAAATAAATGAATAATGAATGCACTAATAAATGAATTATATCTATGATCAGGTCAATTCAGTGCAATTGACACATGATATGTCCCCATATATTATATTAAGATTAACTTTCTCAATTTTTTTTCTGTAATTACTGTAAATTCAGCCATGGTTTTGATTGCGAGAGAGTTTTAAATATTGGGTAGTAAAGCATGAAAATGCCTAAATAACTTCCTTTGAAGCTGGAAGAATAGTGTGTTTTTGAGCAGAAATGATAAAAGATGTCAAATGATTGTCCAGGACTAATATTTATTATATATTCTGGGTGTTTCATTCACCACCTCTGTGCTTGAATAAATCTTTAGTATTGGCAATGAAATCAGTAATTTTGTTTTTTAACTAAGTAAAATTATGGAACTGTTATTTTATGTGTTACATTTTGTTTGCCTGACCCTACCGGTGTCAGGTTACTTTAACACACCAAAGGTTTTGCTTCCCAAAATTAAGCTTTGCACATAGTTCCTCTCTATTTATAGGAAACTTATATATATATATACATACATACACACACACACACACACACACACAAACACACATATTCAGTATGAATAATGAGATTTGACAAGGTCCCAAACTTCCACAGGTCTATACATGTTTATTAAGATGTTGTCCACTTTTAAACAAACATTTGTTCCTCAACACTGTGCATCAATATAAAAAAGATATTTCTTACTAAGGTAACTGCCATCTACTCTTTTATACACTATATACACTTTATTAGATTTTATGCCATATAATTACAGTCCTTTTTTTGACCCAAGCACATATACGCAAAGTGATATATACTCTCACCTGGTTACCTCTTCCTCACTCCTCTTCCTATACCTGAAGATTTGACATAAATATAAAGTGCAGATTTAAAATGTTTTGTTAGGCTGGCACAGTGGCTCATGCTGGTAATCCCAACACTTTGGGAAGCTGAGGTGGGTGGATCACCTGAGGTCAGGAGTTCGAAACCAGCCTGGCCAACATAGTAAAATCCCATCTCTACAAAAAATAAAAATGAAAAAAAAATTAGTTGGTTTGGTGGTGCATGCTTGTAACCGCAGCTACTCGGAAGCCTGAGGTGGGAGAATTACTTGAACCCAGGAGGTGGAGGTTTCAGCTAGCCAAGATTGCACCACTGCACCCCAGCCTGGGTGACAAAGTGAGACTCTATCTCAAAAAAAAAGTGACTTTTTGTGTTCTAATGTATTATTTTTATTTTTTAAAATTTTATTTTAAGTCCTGGAATACATGTGCAGAAATTCCATTTTTCATTTATTTTAATCAAATGTATGCAAGTTATGTCATGAAAAGTTCATTCATAGAGAAAATAATAGCTAAATAACTTCAGTGGTTTAATTTTCCAACTAACTGTTGTTTATTTTCCTTTTTTTAATAAAAGAGAAAATTAAGTTAATTTCATGTAACTGCTATCTTTTATAACACATTTAATCCTTATTTTTTATTATTATTAAAGTGAGACAAAATACAGACATCTTGTGGCAGTTATTTGATATCTAATTAGTAAATAACTATAGGTTATTCAAGTTATAAAATTATAAACAATATTTTATATTAAATTATACATGTGCATTTAAGCATAAACATATATAACATTTTATATTATCATATATTAATATTCAATTTTATGTGAAATATATAAAATTATAAGACATTTAAATGGTAAAATATTGAATATCTAATTAGAATATAAAACAAAAGTAAAGTGAGAATCTGGTTATTCAAAAAATTCCCAGGTGCCCACACCCTGTTGGTACCTTGTTTATTATTGTTTTGGTTTTCCAGTATTTGACACCCTTTCTGTATTGAGAACATTTCCCATCCTTGTTAGGAAGGGGAACTCCCTTGCCAAATACAAGTTTTCAAATTGTCAGATACTTATTTTCAATTTTTTTTTTTTTTTTTTTTTGAGACGGAGTCTCGCTCTGTCGCCCAGGTTGGGGTGCAGTGGCGCGATCTCGGCTCACTGCAAGCTCCGCCTCCCGGGTTCCCGCCATTCTCCTCCCTCAGCCTTCGGAGTAGCTGGGACCACAGGCGTGAGCTACCACGCCCGGCTAATTTTTTGTAGTTTTAGTAGAGACGGGGTTTCACCGTGTTAGCTAGGATGGTCTCAATCTCTCGACCTCGTGATCCGCCCCCCTCGGGCTCTCAAATCGCTGGGATTACAGGCCAGATACGTACTTTCCTATCGTTTCTTGTACACGGAGCACAGCACATAACCCGGTCTCAGGCTACAAAATACATCCTCCACCGTAGTGGTTGGTGATACAAAGAACAATGTAGAAATATTCACTCTGAGTAAAGGCAGTAGCAGTTATGTATGTAACATCTGAATTTCAAACTACAGGGGCTCCAGCGGCCTGTACTCACAAGCACCCATGACAGTGCCTAGATTTCAGCAGAGACAGCAGTAATGACTTCAAGGGACAGATTCAGGGTGCCATTTTGGCTAAAACTCTGGCTGCCCTGCATCTGACTTGGGTTCTTCAATTATAACATACCTAAATTCCTTTTTCTTTTCATTAGCCAGAATCTACTTCCTGCAGTTGTAACTAAGAATCCAAAATATATCGTCAAGAAGACCACATGTATTCAGTGGATAGAGCCTAATTTCATACTAATTTGGAGACCGTACTTCATTTTCCTTTGATATACACTTGATGCAATGCCTATGCTACCTATTTATATATATATATATCAATTGTTTGTTTTTGTTTTCACTAAAACTCTTTCTTTATGGCAAATCACATCGATACTTTCAAATTACATTGTAAAAACTCACAGTTACATAATATGTGTGCATATTGCAATGCATATCTTTGGACTATTTAACTATGTATAGTCAAATTTTCATTAAGTAGAAAACAAAAAGGCATATCAACGTGCTTAGATTATAATTTTCCCTCAAAATACTTGGTACAATCCACTATGATAAATTTATATGCCTTTTTTGTTGTTGTTCTTGAAGAGACAATGTATCCTGTCATTGGCTAGTTAGAATAGGAAATGGAAAAGGCAATTACCAAATCAACTATCGTTGATTTTTAGATTTAGAAAGTAGCTTTTAAAATAAGCATACTTTAAAATCTTTTGTTTTATTTGCTTTATTAAATTAACATCCTGGTTTTTATGTTAAAACTTAGTAATCTCAAAGACCTAATGTTAAACATTTTTATATTAAACAAAAATATTGGTTATAATTTAAAAAATATCAAACCAACCAAAACAAGTTGAGAAATTATTTCAGCAATTAATTTTGTCCCTCAACCAGCATATTCCCTACATAAATTAAGATATTTTAAAATTAGTAAGCAAAGCCATTTGAAATAAACTATGCATTTTATAAATTATAGGAAAGCAGCAATGCAAATTGACTAAAGGGAGAAAATATGCTTCCTAGCACAATATATAAAGTCACCTGGAAAATATGAAGCTACTTGAGATTTCTGCTGGGCATATGCTGTCTCCATTCCTGACCTCCTTTGCGTTCACTTTAGCAGTAAGCCGCTTGTTGCAGAGATTTTCTATTTCCCTTTCTAGTAAGCTCCCTCCTTTCTCCACCCTACTCTGGACCCTGGGAAGCTGACTTATAAAGATTTCATAAACTGAATCTTTTCCCCTCTTTCTTCCAACTGGTTTGACCAGTGAAAAATACTAGCAGTAGTTCAAGTGACCAAGAAGAAGATGAAGTCACGGTGTATATTCCCCAGCTTTCTCCCTGTAAGCTCACATTGGATGACTGCATTCCTGTCCTGAAGGCCACAGCTCTCATTAAGTTGGTACCTCAGTTGCTGCCCTTGTTGGTTTTGGTACCTGTTCTGTCTCCTTGTCTTCTGAGGTTTAAGGTAAAAAGAGTTTCCTAGCTATTTCCAGCTCTGAGGTCCTCTAATATCATTATCCAGTTGCCCTTAACTCTGCTTATAGCTTTGTAAATAGTCTCTCAAATTACTAATTTGAATGTGTTATATAATCATTGCCAAGACTCTATCTGATATAACACTACTGATGCCTAGGCAAATGTCTTACCATTTATTTATGTTGGAAAAAGAGAACAGTTGAGATCCATTGCTGTATAGATTTAGGTAATTTGGTCTGATATACTTTATGTAGCATTACTGTTTTTAGCATTATTTTATCATTGTTAAGAAATTAGAAAGCTTTAATTTACTTTAAATTAATTCATAATTATGTAATTAATTCAGTGAGAATTAGAATACCAAACTCTTTGTCCCCCAACCAGAATATTCTCTGTATAAATAGATCCACACAGGAAGTCAGATGATCATCAGGGGTCAGGTTTGTCAACAGCGAGTAAGAGGCCGTTTGTTATCCACCGTAAATAATAACCAGATTTTAAAATTGGTGGAATCTGAAGTGAACCCAAATTTATGAAGATTGATTTCCTATTAACTAAGTAAATACAACGAGTGATAAAGGGAAGATTATAGACTATTTTGTGAGGAACTGTGAGAAATCTTTCTCTTATTTGCTAGGCCTGCTGAAACACTAAGTATTATTCTTTCATTTTCTCTTCTTACTTGTTGATGTATGGACTTCCTAGCTTCAGAAATAATTGAGAAGAAATATTAAAAATATTTTAAAAAATAGCACTATGTTCCACTAATAGAGCAGGTAGTTCTGAGGCATACTATTTTTTAGAGGAGAAAAATTTGTTTTATATGTGGGTATGTGTGTGTGTGTATCACACACACACATGATAAAACTATTTTACATAGTCTTATGTATATTATACATATTCTTGCCGACGTTATTTCATTAGTGATTGTTTTATTGGCCCAATTCATTTTATATTCATCAACGGGAATCATAAATTGGACACAGTTTCCTCAAATGGCTCTTTTGAACATCTTGTGAAAGTGACGATAACTAATTGAAGCAAGAAAACAGGATATGGGAATGACCGTGGATAGCTAATGGTAACAGTGGATTATGAAAAATAAGAGCTTCAGAAGAGCAGAAACAAAGGAATCTCCAGTTGTTTAAGAAGCAACAACTTGAACACATTTTTCCAAGTACATTGGCATAAAAATTGTCTGATAATGCTACGACAAGATCCGACTATCTCTTAAGCTAAAGTGGCACAGCTCATAACAACAATTCAGCCAGTTACATCCCACCACTCTGTTTTTGGTGAAGGAAGAAGTCTGTGCTTTCCCATGAGTGATTATTCCACCATAATTTCAAGGGTGAGGAAGGGGCAGTTTCCCCAAATCATGCAATGCTGATTCCCCAAATCATGCAATGCTGAAAAAAAGTAAGAGTTCACAAAAATAAATCTGCTAATTTTAGAAAAAGAATGCCTCTTTTTAGTAATGATAAACATTTCATAGGATATCTTTTACATTTTCTAATGTATCAATTTTTTCCCTATAGAATAGCAATTCACTGATTTTTAAGGAGATACTTCACATAATTGGAAAAGTCACTTCTGTTACTAACATGTTTTTCATATCTTATTATCAGCATATATGTTCATATCAGATTTTATGAGGGGTTAAGATACATGAAAGACAAATAGATTTTAAAAGTCTTTTTCAATGGAACTTTCAAAATGATTGATGTTTCAATAAATTTCAAAAACAGATTTTTTTTCAAATTTACCGAAGTGTATAAATAGAACATACATTAATGGAGCCCTCATGCAGACTTCCTAAAGGTTATAATAATAACATTGGTTTAATTACCTAAAGTAATCACTTTCCTAAGAACTCTATATGTGTTAAGAAAAACATGTAATTGCTATAACAGTCTTATGAAGAAAGCACAATTATAATTTTCTTTTATATATGAGATAACTATGGCACAGAAAATGTAAATAAATTCCCCAGGATCCAGAGATGATATATCAGATTCCCCAGTCTGCATTGTTCTTAACTACCACCACCTATACTGCCTTTCTCTTGGACAAAGGTTATTAACGTAAGCATCTGTTAACTAAATGCTAAAAATTTTAAGTTGAAACTTAGGTAAGCAGGAGACAAATATTACTATTATTTTATTTCAACATACATATTCTTTGATATCTATATTTTACTTAATCCTGTTCATAATTATCAGTAGTAGTGACATGGGTAATAGTAGTGTGGTCATCGCAGACACATTAAGAGTAATTGTGATAGTAATAGCAGTGGTCATAATAAAAATAATGATGCTTACTGGTAGTACAAATAGTATTAGTGATAATTTCAAAAACACCAATCAGGTTGATGCTGCATTAAGTACTTTATATACACTAAGATTTCAGAGTTTAATTTTATTTCATGTGTAGATGGCTAAGATGATTTTAATGGGCTGTCTCACGTCTCTGGGACTGTGGGTGTACAACATCATTGACTCTGTGCCTGGTTTTCTTTCACTGTTGCACAAGCTAGCAGCTTTTGCTCATTTGATAGATGGGCAGATTCCAGGAGAGGGAGGCTAGGTATGAAACTGGCAAGTGCTTCTGCCATGTTGTTTTGGCCAAAGGATGGTCATAAAAACAGTCCAAATAGAAGAAGAGAGAAAGTGGATTTTAACTCATTGATAATTGCTGAAAAGTCAGATTGCCAGTGCCATGGTTCTTGAGACAAAATAGTTGTGACTATTTTTTGTTCTCTAGTATACTCTGTCTAAAGTCTGACATTCACTGTCCAATATGGTGGTCTAAGTCATATGTGGCTGTTTAATTTCAAATGTATTGTAAGTAAATAAAATTAAAATTTAGTCACACAAACCTTATTTTAAGTGCTCAATGACTACATATGGCTGGTGGCTACTTAGTTGGACAAAATAAATCATATAATTTTTCTAACATCTTAGCAATTTATATTGAAGAGTTTCATATAACAAGATGTAATTGTAATTGATGTGTGTTTCTTCTGAGCTGAGGCTTTTAAGTGGTTTGCCCCTCACACAGCCATCTACTGATTGAAGACATTTAATAGAGCTAAGCTGAGACCAACATTGCCCAGCTGAGCCCAACCTAAAGGCAAATCCAAGGAAATATGAATTTAATAAATGCCTTTTATTTGAAGCCACAGTTTGGGCATTGTTTATTTTGCACTAAAAATTAATTAATTGACATTCTTGAACCTAGTTTCAGTAGAGGGTTGGGAAATACAATCCAGAAGTTTGATATGAGAAGAAGAAATGGATTTTTCGTGAACAATTTTCAGTCTACTATCTTATAGTAATCCTTTATGTAATCCTTTGCACTAATGTAATCCTTTATGTTATTCATGTTGTTTTTTTAAATTCACTAATCCCAACAAATATGCTATAATTTAGATATTATTAACTATAATTTATACATGATAAAAGTATGACTGAGATGCTTTAATTTATTAAAAGATGAAATTTATTTGGCAAAGATTTTATAGTTAGCAATAAGCACATGAGTCTATCCTTAAATTCAGGTTCTACATCCTTCCACTTCCACAGCATGCTGCCTCCATCCTTTGTAATTTAACTTTTATTGTTTCATTTCCCATAAAAAGCTAAAATTCGGAAAATACAAAAATAAAACACCTAAAATAAACTCATACTCTTAGCACACAGATAAAGTTGTGGCTATCATTTTGCTAGTTTGCATTATACTAATTTCTCTAGGTACGCATATTTATCTCATGTAGTTTGATCACAGGGTAAGTAAAGTTTTGTGCTCTGTTGTTGCTCTTTTGCCAAAAAAAAAGACTAGCTTATAATATTTGAATCACGTTGGTAAAAATTGTGTCTTAAAAAAGGCTGCTTGCCCTGGCACGTTGGCTCACGCCTGTAATCCCAGAACTTTGGGAGGCTGAGGTGGGCAGATCAGGAAGTCAGCAGTTCAACACCTGCCTGGCCAATATAGTGAAACGTCGTCTCTACTAAGAAAACAAAATTAGCCGGGCATGGTGGCTCATGCCTGTAGTCCCAGCGACTGGGGAGGCTGAGGCAGAATAATCACTTGAACCCTGGAGGCGAAGGTTGCAGTGAAGCGGGATCTTACCACTGCACTCTAGCCTGGGTGACAAAGCGAGACTCTGTCTGGAAAAAAAAAAAAAAAAAAAAAAAAAAAAAAAAGGTTCTTTGAGTTCCTTTCTATGGATTGCTGAATTAATTTTGTCACATCTCCAATTTTTATGTAATCTAAGGTTTTCAATTTATTACATATTGTATATAATGTATATTAAAGTGTGTGTGTGTGTGTGTGTATATATACTCTTATTCTCAAAAGAAAAGTGATATAGCTTCCAAAGTTCAGAGTAGTTGCACAATGTGTCCAAGTTCACAATGCTTGTTGTGGTTTGGGGCCTATCAATGCTAGGGTACATCTACATTCCTCCTCTGCTTTCCTCTTTCAAAATACAGAGGAGCTAACTCCTGTAGCTGCATCTCCTTGGCTCCAGCTTGGCTTCTGGTTGTGTCTGACCAATGAGCTATACTAGTGAGAGTTTGGGTGGCAGGGGAGGGTAGAAAGGAGAAGGTAGAAAGCAGGCAAGTAAGAGGGAGTGGCAACAGCTCTTTCCTCCCTGGGTTCATATTCTGTTAGATTATCCTTGACTTGGGACTCTGTTAATGTCTCCTTCTGCTCTTCCAAACAAGTATTGGTAATGCCTTCTGGCTGTTAAACCACGGTTTGTTTCAGCATCCTTTGTTTGATATCTCACCTATTCCATTGTCTGCCTGTATAAGCATTTAAGGTCCTTTATTTTAAAACTCAAGTGACTCTTGATTGTTTCTTGGAGCCTGCATTTCTAAATACTGTCTTTAATTTATATTCTCAGAAGTGACATACACTTCTAGATCAAAAACTGTGTAAAAATTTGATTTGAATGATTTTTAAGTATTAATGGTAGGAGATTACTATTCTGGCTTCCTGGTAGATTTTTCTGGCCTGATCATGCCTGAACCAGGCATAAACTGATTAATTATGCCTCCCAAGATGATCTACAGCTATGAGAAACTATTAATAAATTGCAAAACCTCCCAGGCATATAATGTATACTGAGGAAAGTAACCAATATGCTATAGGCTTTTGGTCAACAGTTTTGTTTTCTTTTTCTCTAGGCCTATTGTATATTCAATATTACTGAACTCTTTAATTATGGTTATCCCAAAATTTTCAGAATTCTTTCATTTCCAATTTCCATAAGTTGACACAAATAGTTTCATTTATCTCTGATATGAGCAATTTATTAGATACAATGCTCTTATAGAGTAAAAATTCTAGAATTACCTGAAATTTAAAGTTCCCGTATTTAATTTTTTTTCTGTATTAGAGTTTTGATCTGTATCTCGATCGTATTATAAATGTCCTCGTATTGCTCAACCAGTTTTAATAGTGTCATACAACTTTGTTGCTCATTTCCCTCTCAGCTTTCTCCATCAGAATATCCCGTAAAGTATTTTCATTCCCAGAATAATAGAATTCTAGACAGGTGTGTTATATCTTCTTAATATAAAACAAAATTCTGCTTTACCTAATAGTGTGTTAGTAATTTTGAATAAAATCTCTTTTTTTCACGTAAAGTAATACAACGATGAGAACTTTATTACCACATCTTGGAATTCTTATGTTAGAATATCACGTCAATTTTGTTACTTTCATGTTTGGTGCTGAATGAATAGTGCAATGTTCTTCATAATATCAACATTTACATTTTTATCTGGGTATCTGGTTTGATTCCTACAATTTCATTTTAAGTCCTCTTGGATCAGGTCAGCTAATCTGTGGACAAAAAATATATGCTGCTGCTTCTTTTAGTGTGGTGAATTTCATCCTTATCCAGTATCTAATATAAAGATATAAGTTATGCTACATAAACTATATAACATATAGTTATATGTTTTATAAAACATGTATTTTATAACATGTAAATGTATATTAATACATATTTGTTTACATGTGTCTATCTTTTCCAAATTTAAGTCACTCAGTTGGAGAACACAAATGAAATTCCAATTTAACCACAACTTCTGTGATTTTAATTCAGTGTTTTACTCATTCATCCACCATGCAGGCATGAACAAATTTATTCATTCATTAATGCACTAATTCACTAATTCATTATTTTTTCAATATAAATGTATTACATTCTTACTGTGTGAATTGTTCCATTATTTACTCTTGTTTTCCAGCTCTCTTTTTTACAGAATTTTTCATCCACATATTAAGCAGCACATTTGTAAATCAGAGAGGGTATTCCAATTAAAAAATTGCATTGCATAGCTTAAAATATAAATAATTTTGTAGTTGTTTTTGTTTCTCAAATTATAAATGGCCAGATATATCTTTTTTAATCATATATTCATGAAATAGCTGATAATATTTGGAAAGCTACCATTTACACATTTAGCATATTACACATATTAATATTACACATATTACACATATTACACATATTAATGTGATCATGAAACTATAAATTAACTAGCCATGGGACCTTATGTATATAATGGTAAATGTAAATGACTGCAACATCTTCTTTAGTATATACACACACTTCTCCCACAAATACACTTAGGTACCAATGCAAAGATAACAACGGAAGCAAGTACTTGGGGAACATGCAGTGATTAACATTTGTTATAATAAACACATGGAAAAGTTAATCATTTATTAATAGCCAGGATTGTTATTTATAGAACATGAAGTATTACAAAGTGGGGCTTTATAATATCACATTTTTAAATACCACATATAAAATATAAAACAAACAATGCTACTGATAACATTTTGCTTTACAGTAGCTTAAGAATTAAATATTGACACACGATACAATCATAGGATTGATGAAATTTATATTACAGTAGATATGAACTGGCAAAGAAGAATGATAAAATTTGTAGCAATATATGCTCTTATATGAAATGTATAATTTGATTTTTAGCCACTAAGCTACAATAAATTTTGTTTTTTTTCATGTTATCTTGTTAAACCTGATAGCAATAATTGGTTTTTATGTCATTTCTTCAATTTTATTTCTTGTAGCCACGAGTTTCAACAGTTCTCCAATATGTGTATTGATTTTGAAGCTTTGCCAGTGCTTTTGCCTTTTGTTACTATGCAAAGAAGTACATGTTAACCTTTCAAATTATTGATCCTTAGAAGAAAGAAAGAGAGAAAATGTTTTTATTTAGTGTTAAAGTAAAGTTTATCATAATACTTTTCTGACATTTGTTCATGTTTTAAACATCATATCTAAACTCCAGGCAAAATTTCTCTGTCACTAATACAATTGGAAGATGTATTCATTTTTACCAAATTCTATAGTTAGCACTCTGAGATTTTTAAATATTCATGTCAAACTAATATTTACTGAGTACCGCAGATGTGACGGCATTATGCTGAGAGAAGATAAGGTAATTCTTCCTAAATATGTAATGCTCGACTTCACAGACCTTGGTAATAACACAACACACACACACACACACAGACACACATAACATATCATGTGTATGTTTGTGTCTTTATTCTTAAAATGAAAAGAAAAATCGTTTATAAAAACATAATAGTTTATTAATGCTGATTAATAGTAAATGTTGATGAATTTAAAAATATATGATAAAAAAGAAGTTAAGATTGGAAAAATGTTAGAGAATATTTCAATTAAAATTCCCATTGCAAATAATATAAATCTGTTATGAATTTGCTTCTGGGGAAAATGGGAAGGTATTTGAGAAAACTGGGTTAACACATGGAAAACCAGAGCCGTGATGACTGAGTTTTACTAAGAACCATAAACTACAAAGTAGAGGCTATCTACAATCATGTCAAAAGTCATTTTCATCACATGGTCTCTTGTAGCTATAATCTTTCTCCTGCATGTCTGCTTTCTTTTCCATCTCTGCTGCATGCCTTTTCTTCTCCTTAGAGCTGGCTGTCTCAGAGCACTAGTGTTGAAATCTGGGCTCATTCTCCCTGTTTCCATTAACGCCTCAGGCTTTGGCCTTTCTCGGGGTCTGCCACTATCTGTTATGACTGCAAGTACACAGGACTGGGAGAAAGGATGTGAAGCAGAGGCAGGGAATACTTGGAGGCTGACCAGTCAGGCGACATTAATTGTTACTTCCTACCTAGGGCTCTTCTAACTACATTTATGTAGTCAAAAAATTATTTAATAATATTACTTTTGTTTTATATAATAAACTGATGTTTGTATAGATGAAGTGACATTCAGAAACCATACACCTAGGAAGTGGCAGAGCCAAGTTGGTCTGACTGCATTATTAACCACTATATTCCAGTTCCTAGAGAACAAAGATGAAGACAAGAAATGGGTACTAAAGCTTTATTTGGGAGAAGAAATCCTGGACAATAAAGATATAGAGGAAGAGAAGGAAGGTCAGAGAGAATGAGAAAAAAATGCAATGTGTTGTGTTGGAGTTCTTTCCATTTTACAATGAGCTACACAAGGACTTAATGAATAGCTCTGCATGTGAAATTTTGCAAATTACTGAAGAAACATTATAGAAAATATTTGCCTAGGAACACTCCAAGGAAAAAAATAACTTATCTCCTTGGCTCTTTCCTACTTTCACACTCCCATTGGAGAACATTTGTTTCATTCAGAACTTTGGCAGATGCTTAGGATGGTAGATCTAAAGCCCTGAAATGGCACAATTGTACCATTTCAGGTGTGGGCTTGTCCAGAGGCAGCATGCTCTGGTAGATACCGAGGCAAAGGGAGGAGCTGAGAGTTCAGCATCAGGTAAAACTGACAAAATCTGACCTGCCACCTAAGATATGAATAGAACCAACAAAAGCATAGCAGAGGTAAAGAAAGGTCAACTCAGCTTCTGTTTCTCATGATGTTTCTGGAAAGCAATTAAAAGCAATCCTTCCAATAAATTTAACTAAAGTTCATAAGGAGACAGATGCCAGGGAGTCAACACAGCCTGTGGGAGGTAATGCAGACTTGAGTGGATCTATGGGGCCAAGACCAGGTAAAAGGATTATTATAGCATGGTTTATGCAACAAACATGAACTGTAATTAGATTTAATTGTAGATTCATGGGAGAGCTTAAAATATAGGGTTAAGTGGAAAATGAAGCACAATTACTGGTTACAGTGTAGGAAAGTAGCAAGAGATTGTCACTTTCATTTGAACCAGGGGAACAAGTCATGTAAGCTACAGAATGCTAACATTAAAATAAATACATAGCTGGAAGCACAAACAAATCTATAAGAACCAAATACTAAGTAATAAACAGTTTTCTATGAGGGACCCACAGTTGATTTCATCATTTACAGTTTTGAAGTAAGATTATAAAGATAAATCCAACACTGGCAGATAGGTTTAAGGAAAAACCAGGTAGGCATTTAATAGGTAGTACATGCGGATTTATATAATGGATTAGAATCCCAAGGAATATAAGCCACATAGTTGCAACTGCCTGCCCTCTTTTCTTACCTGTTTTCACTGAGTCCCCAAGGCTAGTACACTTATGACTGGAGACAGGGTTTGAGATCTGAATAAGGAGTATACTAAAGTATTCAGGGCTTCTCCACAATACAAGATAGTGGAAATACAAAAACTTGAGAATCAAAAACTAGAACAAAAGTAAAAGGGCTAAGAGAATTCGGTTCCAGCCTGTGAAGGCTTCACTGAGGACTGCATATCTGAGCTTCACTGAATACTTTGTAGCCACCCTTTGAAGACTGGAGGCAGGATTACAAAATGGCTAGCTACCACCAAGGAGCAGAACTCAAGGGGTACAACTGAAGGGCAAGGATGCCTCTCCAGTGATGCCATAAGCTAGCAGGTAGCATATGAAAAAAGAGATATGACTCACAGCTCAGAAGCTTCTCATATTATTTGTGAAGGAGTACAATTTCAGCTGAATGTAGACTTAATAATTTTTTTAAGTTTATTTATTTATTATTATTATTATACTTTAAGTTCTAGGGTACATGTGCATAACGTGCAGGTTTGTTACATATGTATACTTGTGCCATGTTGGTGTGCTGCACCCATCAACTCGTCAGCACCCATCAACTCGTCATTTACATCAGGTATAGTTCAGCTGAATGTAGACTTAATAATTTTAAAAGTCATATAGTAAATTATAGAGCAAATCTAAAGATAGAAAAGATACACAATTAAAAAGACAATTGAAGGAAAGAGTATTATCAAAATAGCCAGACCACCGAAAATTAACAAGGAGAGAAGATATGTAGGAACAAAAAAGAGATTGAATAGATAGAAAACAAATAAGCAGTAGACTTAAACCCAATCATATTAACAATTACATTACATGAAAATAGACTAAACTGTCCAATTAAAAGGCCGAGTGTGGTGGACTGGAATTTTTTTTTTTTTTTTTTTAAGAACAAGAAACAGTTATCCATTGTTTACAAAACACCTTTAAAATAAAATGACAAAACCAGGGTGAAATTTAAGAAGTGCAAAAAGATGAACTATGGAAACACTAAGGATCACAAAGTTAGGAGAAGTAAAAAGGGACATTTTCGGCGAGGCACAGTGGCTCATGCCTGTAATTTCAGCACTTTGGGAGGCTAAGGAGGGTGGATCACAAGATCAGGAGATGGAGACCATCCTGGCTAACATGATGAGACCCCATCTCTACTAAAAATACAAAAATTACCTGGGCATGGTGGTGCACACCTGTAGTCCCAGCTACTCGGGAGGCTGAGACAGGAAAATCACTTAACTCGTGAGGCAGAGGTTGCAGTGAGCTGAGACTGTGCCACTGCTCTCCCGCCTGGGCAACAGAGACTCATCTCAAAGGGACATTTTCATTTACAAGGATCAATTCAGAAGAATAGGTAAGAATCCTAAATGTGTGTGTATCAGATGAAAGATTCAGTTCATCAAAACACCTAACACTTCTCAATGTGTACATACTTAACAATAGAGCTTTAAATTATATGACACAAAAATGTACAAAACTAAAGAGAAAACTAGACAAACACATAATCATAATATGGAATATTAAATCATCTTCTTGGTAATTGTGTAAAACAATGTACAAAAATATCAGTCAACATGTAGAAGATCTAAAGAACATTACCAATCACCTTTACCTAACTGAAATTTGTAGAACACTATATCAAACAAATACAGAATAGATTGTTTTTTTTTTTTTCAAATGCACACTGAAATCTTACCTAAATAGGCCATGTGATGTAACATAAAGTAAGGCCTGATGAAAGTCACGACTCAATTTCAAAGTGTGTTCTCTGATAGCAATTTATAAATCAGTAAGCATCATATGAATAGAGAATTCCAAGATATTTAGATAATAATACATTATAAATTATTCATATGTTGAATAATAAATACCAAGAGAAATTAGAAAATATTTGGAATTTAGTTATATTAACCAAAACGACATATCAAATTGTATAGGATGACCAGGTATGATGGTTCCTGCCTGTAATCCCACAGCTTTGGGATGCCTAGGCAGGGGGATTGCATGAGGCCCAGATCAACATTCTGAGCTGTTGATCCCATCTCTCCAAATACAATTAAAAATAAATTAGCTGGGCATGATGACATGTTCTTGTAGTCCATCTATTCAGCAGCCTGAGGCAGGAGGATTGCTTGAACTCAGAAGAATGAGGCTAGAGTGAGTCGTGATTTTACTACTGCACTCCAGCCTGAGCAACAGAGTAAGACCCTGACACACACACACACACACACACACAGAGACACAGACAATATAGGATGGATTTAAAGCATTGCTTAGAGAAGAATTTATTTTCTAAGTGTCTATATTAGAACAAAATAATGCTTTATTATTGATGCAGGATAGGCAAACCCCCAAATCAGGGCTTAGCCTGGGAGGATTCTTAGCTTCACCCAGGGAAGAATTCAACAGTGAGCCAGTGGTGTTAAACTACTACTTGTACTGAAGTGGCAATATATAGCAGCAAAGATTCTACTCCTTGTGGAGCAGGACCCCATAGGCAGTGTGGCCATAACAGCAACCCAGAGGCCATTCTGAAGTCATATTTATACTCACTTTTAATTACATGCAAAATGCCCCAGTGTTGCCATGGAAATGGTAAATTGACATTTCACACTGGTGAGTGTATCATATGGAAAGCTGCTTCTGTCCCAGCCCTAATTCAACTAGTCCTCAATTTGGTCTGGTGTCTGAGCCCTACCTCCAGAATCGAGTCCCACCTCCTACCTCAGTAACAATGATTAATGTTTCACTTGACAAGGCTAGAAAAAGAAACAAACAAACAAACAAACAAACAAAAAAACACTAAAGCTCAAACAAGTAAATGAAATAAAATAAATAAAATATGTGTAAAAGATTTTATTAAAGTAATTTTAAAAAAAACTATAGAGAAATCAACAATGTTAAAACTGGTACTTTGGAAAGACTAGTAAAATTTTTAAATCCTACCAATAAAGCTGAAAGAGAGAGAGAGAAAAATATACTAATTACTAATTACCAAAATGAGAAATGAAAGAGGAAGCACCATTACTAAATATACAAATATTTAAAAAAAGATTACACAAATTTATACTTCATGAAATCACATAAAAATATACATGCACACTTAAACACGTGACAACATCAATGTCATACTGGTAAATCTGAATAAGTTCTTTGTATTGTATATATGTCAATTTTATTGCTTTGATATTTTATGAGTTATTTAAGATACTACTATTGAGTAGAAATAAAGAGTACATGGAACGTAACTGTAAAATACTTTTGCAACTTCTTTTAAATCTGTAATTATATAAAAAGAAAAATGTTTAAAATCTATCAAGATACATGCTACATAGTTGTTTCTCAATAAATGATAAATATAACAGTAATAAATATCATAATAGAAAATAGGAGATATTTTGCAAACATTATGTCAACAAATTTAATAACCAATTAAAATGACACGTCTTGAAATCAAAACTGACAAAAGAAACATATTAGGAAGTTTTCTATTTGAAAAATTAAATTTGTTATTAGCAATCTCTCAATAAAAAAAAAAAAAAAACAACTATAAGCCCTAATTATTTTGCTGGTTTATTCAAACAAACTTTTAAGCAATAGATAACACCAATTATGCATAAGCTCTTTCAGAAATTAGAAGAGAAAATACTTCTAAATTTTATTCATTAATTGCATATACTTAATACTACAACTAGATAATTGCGTTACAAAAACTAAGTAAACAAAAAACAACTACAAACCAATATCCCTTATGCAAATAGATGGGAAATTTATCAACAGACTATTAGCACACTAAATTCAGGAATATACACAAAAGAAAATATAGTATAAATAGTAGAGGTAATTCAATTATACAAAATTAGTTTAACATTTTAAAACTAAACAACGAATACCATTACATTATTGAAATAGTACTTTATCATATCAATAGAGAAAAAATTTTGACAAAATTCAATATTAATGCATGTTTACAAACAGAAAAACAAAAGAAAAATAATTCTCAAAAAAAAGTCAGACTTCTAAATGTGACAAAGCCATTCCACCAGAATTTAACGGCTAACATTATATTTCGTTCAATATTGAACACTTTTGCTTATGATAAGGAACAAAGCAAGATGGTCTCCCCTCTATAGCTTTATTAAACACTTTACAGTAAATTTCAGAAAGAAGCATGAATCAAGAAAAAGAAATAAAAGGTATAAATACTGAAAAGAACGTAAAAATTTGTCATCATTTGAAGCTTACATTGTGGTGTATTTAGAAAATCCTGTGCATAGTATCATACGATCTAATAATATTAAGGAATGATTTGCGCAAGTTCAAAGACCACATGGTCAATATACAGAAATCAGTTATACTGGTATAGACAGCTATTAAGGGAAAAACTCTTTCCAACCATGTTTCTCCACTGCACTCAAAACCCAATGAAACAACAATCATCAACACGGAACAAAATGTCTGTGATGAAAAGATGAAATTCCCCACACACCAAGCAGTGGCCAGCAGCTGAGTGTCCTCCAATTCAAGTCTGAAAGTTCACTTGGAGATGGTGTCAAATCCCACAGGTTGGGGGCTGCCACCTACACCCTAAGACACCAGTTGCAAGCCTGGGTCTCCGGAACTTCAGACCAACAAGCATCAAGTTGCGGTTTCCAACAATCCTCTCTTTGGATTTGATGAATTGCTTAAGCAGCTCACAGAACTCAGGGAAAACTAAACTTACATTTCCTGGTTTATTATAAAGGATATTGCAAAGGATACAGAGAGAGATGCAGATGCACAGGGCAAGGAATGGGGGAAGGGGCAGGGAGCTTCCACGCCCTCCTTGGGTGCACCGCCTCCAGGAACCTGCATGTGTTCAGCTATAAGGAACCTCCCTGAACCCAGTTCCCTTGGGTTTTTATAGAAGCTTCAAAGCATTGCAGTTCTTCTTTCAGGGTATAAAGTGGCATCCTCTCTGGTCAGGGTCTTACGGCCCACAATCAGAAAACCAGGGAAAGATTAGAGTCCTGCCTTGGGGAAAGTGAAAGGCGGGCTGGAGAAGATCAGAAATATTCCGTTTTGTGATTCCTGGTCCTGAGGCCTAACACACCTAACATTACAACAAAAGACTGTATAGGAGTTATGAATCAGGTACTATAATGCTACAATAGGTTAAAAAAAACTTTAAAATTTAAAAACTTTTTAAAAAATTATGTTTTACTGTTATTTTTGAAAGATGCATTAATTTTGAAAAACTTTCTGGCTGGGCCTCGTAGCCCATATCTGTAATCCCAGCACTTTGGGAAGCTGAGGTGGGAGGGTTGCTGAGTCCAAGAGTTCCTGACACTAGCCTGGGCAACATAAGCAAGCTCCTTCTTTACAAAAATTAAAAAATAATAATTAACCAGGTGTTGTGGCACATGCCTGTGTCCCATCCACTTGGGAGGCTGAAGAAGGTGAATCACTTGCGCCTACAAGGTAAAGGTCAGCTCAACAAGAGAATATAACAATTGTAAATACCTAACACTGGAGACCCCAAATATATAAAGCAAACATTACTAAAGCTAAAGACAGAGATAGACCCCTCAATATAATAATAGCTGGAGACATCAACACCCCACTTTCAGCATTAGACAGATATTCCAGACAAAAAAATAACGAAGAAACACCAGACTTAATCTGCACTATAGGCCATCAGGTCCTTAAAGAAATTCACAGAACATTTATACAACGGTTACAGAATACACTTTCTTTTTCTCAGCACATGGATTATTCTCAAGGATAGACCATATGTAGAACACAAAACTTTTAAAAATTTGAGAAAATGAAATATCAAGTATCTTCTCTGACCACAATGGAATAAAACTAGATATCAATAACAAAAGGAACTTTAGACACTATATAAACACATAAAAATTTAACAATATGCCCCTGAATGACAAATGGGCCAAATAAATAGTTAAGAAGGAAATTACAAATTTTTTGAAACAGTTGAATGTAAAAATACTTATAACCAAATCTATGAGATACAGTAAAAGTATACTAAGTTTATAGCAATAAATGCCTAAATTAAAAAACAAAAAAAACTTCAAATAAACAACCTAACAATGCATATTAAAGAATTAGAAAAGCAAGAGCAAAACAAACCTAAAATTAGTAGAAGAAAATAAATAATAAATATCAGAGCAGAAACAAATGAAATTGAAATAAAAAAAACAGAATCAATTAAATGAAAAACTAGTTTTCTAAAAAGATAATATTAACAAACCTTTAGCCCAACTGAAAAAAGAGACAAAACAAAAATAAAATTAGAGGCAAATAGGAGATATTACAACTGATAATGCAGAAAATCAAAGGATCACTAGAAACTATCATGAGCAACTCTATGCCAATAAATTAGAAAACCTAGAAGAAATGGATATATTCCTAGATAATAAACCTATCAAAGTCAAACCATGAAGAAATCCAAAACCTGAATATACCAATAACAGGTAATGACTTTGAAGCCATATTAGGGTCTTGCAGAAAAGAAAATCCACGAACACGATGGCTTCATTGCTGAATTGTACCACACCAGATGCTGGGAAGGATAGTGGGAATGGGGAGAAGTTGAGGATGGTTAATGGGTACAAAATGTAATTAGAAAGAATTAGTTAAGTTCTAGTATTTAATATAATTACAGGGAGATTACAGTCAACAATAGTATATTTAAAAATAACTAAGAGCATAATTGGAACATTTGTAACACAGAGAAATGATAAATGCTTGAGGTGATGGATACCCATTTACCCTTATGTGATTATAGTACATTGCAAGCCTGTACCAAAATATCTCATGTACCTCATAAATACATACTCATACTGTGTACCCATAAAAATTAAATATTTAAAATTCAAAGGAAAGCAAACTATGAAAATGTTATTTTAACTCATTTACTTTTATCAAAAGTAAGCAGTCATGAGGGAATATGCTTTGGGTTGTACATTATGAGTATAAAGCTGAATAGAATATTCCTGTCTTGGAAGCACACACACAGACACAAACAAACACACACACTACACATACACACATACAATTACAAAATGATTATGTACAAAAAGCCCAAAATTACAGTTATCCTTGATATTTAACACATACATATCAATACATACAGAACTCCTTTTTACTAAAATAAAAAACTCCTCGTTAGGTGCTCTCTCTCTCTCTCTCCCCTCACCACGCTCCTCTCCCTCTTGAAGATGCCAGTAAAAAGAAAACTAAAAGATATAGAAAGATTAAATTGTCTCCATATTAAATAATTAAATGAGAAAGGAGAGACCACAGTAAGACATCCGGGTTTAAGTAAAGTTTTCAATGGTAGTTAAAAGTGAGAAAGCATGACATATGCCTCCATTAGGGAAACATTGAAAGTGAGGGAGAAGAGTCGAGTTAAGTACTTAGCTTATGCTAAGAATTCACACCACTCAATTGTGATGTCTCAATATATTGAGTAAAGGTTCAAACTTCTTCAATTATAATTGTTGCTCCAATGTGGTTTTATTATATTATCACATAGAGCCTGGGCTATAGAGGGTGACAGTACAAATACATATAGTACATATTATAGTAGAGGTTATGTGTATTGGTCTGTTTTCTGTTGCTTTTAAGAAAAATACCTGAAACTGAATAATTTATAAAGAAAAGAACTTTATTTCTTACAGTTATGAGGCTGAGAAGTCTATGGTTGAAGAGTCTCATCTTGTGAGAACCTTCTTGCTGGTGGGGACTCAATGAAGAATCACAAGGCAGCACAGGGCATCATATGGCAGAGGGGATGAGTGTGCTAGTTCAACTCTGTCCTCCCCTTCTTATAAAGCCACCAGTTTTACTCTCATGAAAACCCATTATTCCATTAATTCATTAATGAGTGTGGAACCCTTAAGACCCAACCACCTCTTAATGGTCCCAACTTACAATACAGGATAATTGGGGATTATGTTTCCAACACATAAAATTTGGGGACACATTAAACCCATAGCATTATGTGAAGGTGCTCAAGAAGAGTTTAAGTGCTCCAAATAATTTCAGGTAAGCGTTCTTAGAGCAGGCAGTGTTTCACTGCCTTTTGATGAATTAATAAAACTTAGGTTGGCAAAGAGAAGGGAGTAGATGGAAAAACGAAAGCATCATGGATAAAGAGAGAAGCATTAAAGAGCACAACTCATTTGAGAAACACATGTAATTCAGTGTGGGCAGAGAAGGCAAAGCAAGTGGGAAGGTAGAAGAAAATTACTAGTGTTTTTAGTCAGAAACTGGTTCTGCAAGAGATTCTATATGAAATGAAATACTATTATGTACAATCTATTTCATTCCTCAGAGCTTTGCTTTCAGAAAAAATACTATTCATTACATTTTATTGAAAATTCATTTAGAAAATTTGAGCTTTTCAAAGAAGCATTTGATTTAAATCCACAACATCTAATTTTTTTTTTTTTTTTTTCATCCAAACTACACTTAGCTAGGTGCTCAAAGCTATACATAATAAGACACTGGAGGTCTTGCTATGTTGAAACTACAAATTGATAATGGATAAAGGCAGGTATACCTAGGAATATCACTTTCATTTTGAATTTTTCATGTTATCTGAATGTTAACAATAAATCAAAAGGTAAAATTATTTTAATGATAAAAGAAGTAGATCTATAGATGTGTTTTGAGGGAGAAAGAAAATTTAATTTAAGTGGGATTTTCAGAGATAATGCAATACATAAATTGGTTTTCTGAATAAAGGAACTGAGAAAGAATTAAAAGTGAGAAAATATAGACTAGAACAGTAATAAGAAGCTGTACTGCTTGGCTAAAATGTGACTGGAAAGTAGATTTGAAAATGTAAATGAGGACCAGTTCATGACACATTTGAAAATTTGAATTCCAGGCAAGTTTGAATGACTACCAGGACATTGAGGTGCTCAAGACAAACTGAAAATATAGAAAGAACAAATTCTAAATAAAAAGAAGATGATGTTTGTGATTCTGAAGACATTGAGTTTGAAGTGATAGCAGGGCATTTGCAGGAATATTGGAGTTAGTAATTTGTTAGGAGATGTGGAAATTGATTTTGGGGAAATGCCAGTTCTAGGATTGGATTAAAAAAAAATAGCCCATGAAATGAATTTATGTAACTGACTCACTTCTTCCTTACTGAAAGGCTTATTGCAGAAGAAACTAAACAACTTTGATCAGACCTCCTTGGAAAAGTACTAATGGTAGTACTAATGAAAAGTTAACCGAGGTCCTTTTTTAAAATAATTCTCTTTAGCAGTATATGTTTGATTTGCCTATTATTAATAAAGATCTGGATTAGTGAGGGTTGGATGGTTGATTAAAAGGAGATTGCTGTTTAGGAATTTTCTGCATAGGAGCATAAAACTAAGGAGCTCGAAACTGGAACAATTTTTTTGAGAATAATATATCTGCACACATTTTTCAGGATCTTCAGTTATTTTTAAATCAGTTTGGAAACTGTCTGAGGAAACTGTCTGACAGATATCAATTTCTACAGAAACAAGAGTTTCACCTAGATTTGTACATTACTAATGTAGGTTGGTGCTAGGTAAGGTCTATGATTTATGTTACAATCCAAACCCTTTTGGTAAGACAATGACATATTTTGATGACAGGAGTTTCATTGAATAGGAGGAGAAGTGATGAAGATATGAAAGTGTTGATGAGCTGGGAGAAGACACAAGAATAGTAAAGGTTTTGGAAACAAACAAAAAAAAGAATTAAAGTCAATTATTGTCAAAAGTGTCAAATTCTGAAATAATTTCTAAGGAAGACAACAGAGAAAATGTCCATTTATGATGATATAATGAATTTATTTGCAATAGTTCCAACTAGCTATCAAGATATTGAGAAAGCATTAGTAATAAAATTATAGATTAATTCTGAAAATACTTGAAGATGAAAATAGTGAAATGATGGTAAACTAGTATATATGGTGGAGATTAAAAATGGTAAAGATATTTTATATGCTAATAATGTCAATTAACACATATTATTTGTCAGCCAATATATTTGAATTGAATTGGTTCATTACATTGCTTTCACCAACTTTATATGGTTACTACTGTTATTTAATTCATTTTCACACGTGAAGGAATTGGGTTTCAAAAATTATTTAATTCCCAAGAACACAAACATAGTATATTTTAAAGCTATTTCGAAACCAAGACATTCTTCTACAAAGTCCTGAGTAAAAGCCTAATGCTGTACCAACGGGGCATCATTAAAATTGTGGTTCATGTGGTTTGGACTTAACAGAAGAGCAAGTTAATTCAGAAGACAGCCTATAAACTAGAAAACAGGGAAATAAAGCAAGCACACTCTGTTACATAGGAGTTGGGAAGTGAGCAAAATGCAAGTATATGTGACTTTGCTCAGAAAGGAAATTTCACAATGAAAGTCCTAGAATATCTTGAAAATTTTGAGCAATGACTAGGCTTGGCTCAGTTATTAAGGAAGGATCACTGCAAATTCACATATATTGCATTGAATTGTTCAAATACTGCAGACCCTTGAGAAGTGCATCCACCAAATAATGCTGACTGTAATGACAAGTGAGTAGGCAGAAACCATAATGCAATTAATTTACAGATTGTGTAAAAGGAACATAAACACCATGTTAAAAGAGGTTTATCAGTTGACTTCGGTATAGGTATAGATTTTGAAAATGTTGTCAGCACAACTGAATTAAAAGTCACACAAAAGAAAAACTCATATGCATTAGATTGATATTTAAAAGTAAATCAGGCACTGGGCTCTTTTGTCTCTGCTTTGTCTCTAAGTTGCTGTGACCTTGGTCAGGATAATTGATCTCTTGCAGTATTTTCATTCCCTGTGTATTAAATTTGAATAAAAATAAAACCCACCACCAAAGTTCTTATGCATATTAAAATAAATATATACAACTTTTAGTGTATTGCCTGATATATTGTTTTTAATCTATATTTGTATTTATATTATTATTAACTAGTGTTAACATTTTTATTAATTCACTAGCTAACTAGCAAATACTAGTCACCAACTTGTATTAATATTTTTATACACATTTTATGTCTGAGTTCTTAGTTAATTCTGGTAGTGATTTTTAGTAAGACCATTATTCTCAAAAAGCTATTATATACTATCCCCCTGAATTCAAAGGAAAAAAAAATACTTAATATAATTTTATCCTATTATGTTAGATTTTGCTACAGTATCCACACCTTTCCCCTTCTCTTTTCTTAAGGAGCTATTACCTTGTCAGGAGCCGTTAAGATGTCAATACACCTGCATTAACCTTGTTTTGACTCTTTTAAATAAGGTAGACACTAGTATTAACTGCTCGACAATTGAAATGACTTTATTTTTTTAATGCAGCTGTTTGTTTAAAAATGTATGACAAGTAAAGGAAATCAATTGGAAAGGCTGAGAACAGAATGTTAAAATATTACCTTCACATTGAGGCAAATTTAACAAGAGTGCATTTATTTATTGTGCCTGGAATTCTCTATATAATTGCATTGTATTTCCCGACTGCTATTTGTGTATGAATAAAAGTCTCGCCCTCGCTATGCAGTGCCTCCCCTCTCCTATTAGACCTTGGGTTTGAGTTACAATGGTAGATTAAGTTTTAACTGCAGACATAAAGCTGCCTCCCTATCTGAAAGTGTAGCTTTATGCACCCACAGTTTCACTATGCAGCTTTCAGTATCCCTTTATGCTCCAATTTCCTTTTTTTTCTAGAATTCTCCAGGTGCTTGAATGTGATTGTTTGTATGAGGTATATTTGGTCAGTGAAACATGTAATGCATTTATAAATTACATAGTCAAGATTTTGCACAGAAGAATTCTAGGTTTTATGGTACTTTTAAAAATCATACCCTTTGTTATAACATAAGATCAGGACTAAACTACAAAATAAAAGAAATAGCACTAAACCTAGCTGAAAACCAAGGGTCACTGTATTTCATTCTCTTTGTAACTTGCCTCCAATGAGAGTAGCTAACCTTAAGTTTGACTTCCTGTGTTTTTTGTGCCACTGGGAAAACACAAACTCTTTAGGGAATTTTTATGGTGGCTAGGTGGAGGGTGAAATAACATGCAAAGTTTTAAGTTGTTAATTTAATACAACAACCCAATAAGGTAAGTACTAATAATATCCCATTTTATAAACAAGAAAAGTGTGTTCAATACGTTTAAGGAACTTAATAAAAGATACTCATCTAGGAAATGGCAATGTAGGTATAAACTCAAGTGATCACTCTCTAAAGTTCACACACTGTGACCAGTAGGTGCAATGCTACATTTACAGAAGTGATGATGATACCTATAACATTTCAAAGCCTACTATGAGCCAACTACCATTATTATATTATCTTACTTAATCTTTACAACGAATTCAAGAGTGATCTGTCTCCTACATAAAGATCCCCAGAGAGGTTAACTAATGCCGTCATTACAAACAGGCAGAACTCCTGAGTCTGTCTCAATATTTTTTAACTCCAAAACAGTAGTCTGTTTATAATATCTTTTGTAATGAGTGAAAAATCCTTGGATATGCATATACCTGGCAGGTCAAGGAGACTTTTCTGAGAAATGTGATCTAAAGAAGGAAAGAAGGCAGAAATATAAAAATCACAGGAGAGTGTTTTCAGTTATATCTGACTTTTCCAGTTCTGTTGAAAATTTTTTTTAATTGAAAATGGCTTTTTTGCCTATTACACTTAGTGCACAGAAATAAGTTTCCTTGTTTGCTAAGCATGGCTGGGTCAAAAAGAAGTTCTTGAAAATATATTGATTTTATGTTAAGCCATCTCAGATAAATTGACAGTGAGTTTGAGAAAGGATTTTCTTTGTTTCACAGTTCTAAAACGTTTGTTGTTTTATCTGGGAGAATGTATGAAGTGATTAGAGAGTAAAATGTGCAATAAGAAACAAAACTATATTTAATGCAAACAATCACAGTGATGTGAGTAGAAAGGTCTGTAATATAGGCCCTGCTGTAACCTCTGAACACCTGTGGGAATAAAGGGAGCACTCTACCTCTGTAAACCTCTTCATGTGTAACATGTGGTAATAAAATGCTGGTCTCAGAGGTAACTGTCAGCTTTAGTAATATGTGAAATCACAGATCTGGTGGAACAAAGGATATTATTTTTAGAAGAAAACATTGAATATGGTATTAGATATAAGAACCATTGTAATGGGAGTATTTGTTAAATGTTGCCAGCAAAATTTCTTCAACTGATGCTGCTTGCCAAGAACCAAAGGTGCAAAGTGATTTGTGCTAAGCAAAAAAAGAAGATAAGAATGCAAATCTTGGCCGGGCGCGGTGGCTCAAGCCTGTAATCCCAGCACTTTGGGAGGCCGAGACGGGCGGATCACGAGGTCAGGAGATTGAGACCATCCTGGCTAACACAGTGAAACCCCGTCTCTACCAAAAAAATACAGAAAACTAGCCGGGCGAGGTGGTGGGCGCCTGTAGTCCCAGCTACTTGGGGGGCTGAGGCAGGAGAATAGCGTAAACCCGGGAGGCGGAGCTTGCAGTGAGCTGAGATCCGGCCACTGCACTCCAGCCTGGGCGACAGAGCGAGACTCGGTCTCAAAAACAAAAACAAAAACAAACAAACAAACAAAAGAATGCAAATCTTTAACCTGAGTGCATTTATCTGGAAAGTAAATTCTCTGTCAGCCAATAGGAAGACTTCAGCCTAGGGAACACATTGAAATAAATGACACATATAACAGCAGATGCCGCCCTAAGACCTTTCTAAGGCATATTTTCAATATTTATTCTCCAACAGTCATAGCTTCCCTGATTTTATATTTTATCTTCACCAGCATATACAGTCAGTTCTGCTATAATGCTTGGTTTAAAACGATTTACTCCATGCAATTGATATATTAGTCAACAATTTAAATGTAATGAAAATTTCATGTTTGCTTAGGCATGATTTGTTTCTGATAAACACTAGGTGAATGCACATAACTACATCCAGCTGAATTGAGCTGTGTGGGAATACACAAAAGACACATATGCATGGGCCTCAAACATCTGCCACCTACCTCAGTCTTGGTTCACGTTGCTTGTTATTCAACTAAGGTGTATTTTGCAAATCTTTTTCATTTGTGAGAGATTATGTATATTTATGCATATGTATGTATACATATATATACGCATACATATGTATATATACATATGTATATACATGCACACAAACACACACATATATAACACTAAATAGGTATAAGACTTCCAATCCCAGAACACCAAGCAGTGAATGAAAAAAGGAAATCTAGACAGTAAAAAAGAGATTAGAATAATAAAGTATTTTGGGAGAAGCTACATTACATTTGGTATCTCCAACTGTAGGTATAAAGAAATCTGCACTGTAGAACATCAGACAATGACAAAAAAGTAAAAGAACAACTTCAAATGCTGCAAAGTCATAAGAACATGATCTAAAGAAATAGTAAAAGGGAAGATCATTTTGAGCCTAAGGATGGACAAATTGTAAAAATTTTGGAAGCACCATTTTCACAATTTAAAAAAGTGTTATCTATATATGAAGACTTTAAATTGCTATGCCTGCATTGTAGAAGGGTCTCATTTTAGTGCTCAAAGTGACTGGTTTAGTGATTTCAGATATTGCTATAATCTCCTAAGTATTTAGCTGTTAGGTCAAGCCTTTGGTGTATAGGAGAAATTTGAGGGGCACACACACAAAAAAAAATTCCCAGGCGTTCTACAGAAATTATTTTAAGAAGACTATGTATTATATTGACTTTTCAATTTTGATGAAATAGGCATCACTCAGAGATGTATGACTCAAAAGATTACATCCTAAAAGAAGAAAAGCATGCCTCAGTATCAAAAATAAAAACTATTTGCTGCAATTGTAATGTTTGGTACCAATGCAAAGGACAATTAGCCATTCCCATCCATATCTATTGTTGAAATTTCACATCCAATTTTAAGTAATACTCCTACCAACATTTCAGAAAAATGAGCCACCTAACATCAACACTTCCTGTAGCAAGTGTCAGGTCTTTTCCAAGGCAATCAAATATATTTATATACTATTTTGCATTTCTTAACTACTTAACATAAAATTTGCTATAATTTTTATTAGGATGCTACCTTTTAAAAAGTATGTCACTGAGAAAATTTTTGTGTTGTTTCTCCATATTTCCATAATCCTTGTGATTTTTAATATGCAATATTGTGTAGCAAGAGAATTGTTTAAAATGCACATGTCACGTTATAGCAGAACTGACTACCTATTCGGCTAAGGGCAAAGTGGCTTAGCTGCTTTTCTGTTTGCTTCTTTCCATTCTCCCTCTTTTTCTTCATCTTCTTGCTTAATTATAAAGTTAATGTGCTTATTTAAACACGATTTTTTAAATAATGAAGAATTGTATGAATTTTTTTAAAAGTAAAAGAACTCCACAGACACAACCACTGTACCACTTAGCTTTTCACAGATCTTTGCATTGTTATCAACAAGCAAATCAAAGTGTATAGAATGTTAATCCAGGTTCAACTCCATTGTTCATGGGGAAACAATAGAAGTTATTAGCAACTGAAAAATAGAGTAGCATATCCATTTACTTCATTTTTCGAGGGGCTATGTAAATAATTAGTCTAGATCCATAGATAATTGATTCAACTATATCACACCTAGATAAATGAAGAGGATGTCTATAATATTGTTGAAACCAGTGGTTTTGATAGTGTAGTCTTGGGTTAGCAGCAGTACCACCTAAAAATTTGGTAGAAATACACTTTATCTGACCCCACCCCCAGTTTACTAATTGAAACACTCTGGGAGTGGGGTCCAGCAATGTGTGTTTTAACAAGCTTCCCACATACTTCTGATACATGTGCATGCACACATGTGAGAACCACTGGAATAAACCTTCTCCAAATTAACTAACAATAGAGATTCTGAGATCAGATTACCTGAGATCCAAAATGTAGGTTCTGGTAGTTTCAGGGAGCCATATAACTTTGTTCATTACTTCACATGCCATATTTCTCTTTCCTCAGTTGTTTTGTGGATTACATTAAATAATTGATACCAGTAGAATACTTAGAAAAATGCCTGGAACATAGTCAGTACTCAACAAATGGAATATTTTAATTTCATTCTAAGCAGCTTGTCTTGTGAGTACATAACAGGCTAAAGAAATGCTCATATTCCTTACTTTGTAATCACAGGTAATAGCATTGAGTAAACCTATGCTTTTGCATAATGACAGCATATTGGAATTGAGAACAGGAAGAAAATATGAAAAATTCTTAACACATTTCACTGGTTAGGTTCTCTGGGAAGGAGATTGGGATGGACTCTGAGATTATGGAAAGGAGAAGTAGGGTCTGGCAGTGGAAGTAGTTGAGTTTCTGTCTTTTTAATTTTTATTTATTTTATCATATTTTAAATATAATTTCAACTTTTATATTAGAATCAGGGGATACATGTACAGTTTTGTTACAAGGGTATATGATATGCTGCTGAAATTTGGGATAAAAATGCTCTTGTTACCCAGGTAGTGAGCACAGTATCCAAAAGTTAGTTTTTCAAAGCTTAACTTTCTTCCTGCCCCTGCCCCCTGGCCAGCAGACCCCAGTGTTCATTGTTGCCATCTTTATATTCATGACTAAACAATGTGTGGCTCCTATGTATAAGTGATAACATGCCATATTTGGTTTTCTGTTATTCACTTATGATAATGCATTAATTTGCTTAGGATAACTGCCTTCAGCTGCATCCATGTTACTGTAAATGATATGATTTAATTCTTTTTATGGCTGCATAGATTTCCATGGTGTGTATGAACCACATTTTCTTTATCCAATCCACTGTTGATGGGTACGTGTGTTGATTTCTGGTCTTTGCTATTGTGAATTGTGCTGCAATAAACACATGACTGCAGGGGTAGTTTTGGTAGAACAATTTATTTTCTGTTGAGTGTATAACCAGTGTGGAATTGCTGGGTCAAATGGTAATTTAGTTCTTTGAGAAATCTCCAAACTACTTTCCACAGTGGTTGAACTAATTTACATTCCTACCAACAGTGTATAAGCATTCCCTTTTCTCTGCAGTGTTGCCAGCATCTGTTTTTGTTTTCTTTTTTCTTTTCTGATAGCCATTCTGACTGCTGTCAGATGATATCTTGTTTTAGTTTTGATTTGCATTTCTCTGATGATTAGTGATGTGGTGCATGTTTTCATGTTGGTTGCCTTCTTGTATATTTTCCTTTGAGAAATGTCTGATCATGTCTTTTGCCCACATTTTAATGAGGTCATTTGGTTTTTGTTTAATTGTTAGAGTTCCTCATAGATTATAGGTATTAGCCCTTTGTCGTATGCATAGTTTGTGAGTATTTTATCCCATGCTGTAGGTTGTCTGTTCACTCTGTTGATAGTTTCTTTTACTTTGCAGAAGCTCTTTAGTTTCATCAGATCCCAATTGTCAAATTTTGCTTTTGTTGCAATTGCTTCTGAGGACTTAGTCATAAATTATTTTCCAAGACTGATGTCCAGAATAGTGTTTCTGAGGTTTTCTAGAATTTTTATAGTTTGAAGTCTAACATTGAAATCTTTAATGCATTTTGAGTTGGGTCTATTGAAGACAGAAGATGGGTGGGTCTTTTATGCAACTGGTAACTGTACCTTTTAAGTGGGGCATTTGTACCTTTTACATTCAAGGTTAATATTGATAAGGAAAGTTTTGATATTGTTAGTTGCTTGCTTTGCAGTTTATATTGTGTGGTTGCTTTATAGGATCTGAGGGCTATGTACTTAAGTATGTTTTTGTGGTAGTAGGCATTGATCTTTCATTTCCATGTTTATAACTCTTTTAAGACTGTTTTGCTGGTAACAAATTCCCTTAACACTTGCTTGTCTGGAGGATATTTTACTTCTCCTTCACTTATGAAGTTACTTTGGTGGAATATAAATTTTTGGTTGAAATTTCTTGTATTTAACAATGCTGAAAATAAGCTCCCACTCTCTCCTGGCTTGTAAGGTTTGTGCTGTGACATCTGCTGTTAGCCTGATAGGAGTTTCCTTTGTATATGATATGACCTTTTTTATCTAGCTGCCTTTAAGATTATTTCTTTAGCATTGTCTGTTGCAGTCTGGTGACCTGGGGAATATTTTTGTCTTGTATAGTATCTCACAGATGTTTTCTGAATTTCTTGTATCTAACTGTCTACTTCTCCAGCAGGATTAGGGAAATTTTCTTAAATTATTCCCTCAAATATGTTTTCTAGGTTGTTTACTTTTTCTCCTTCTCTCTCATCAATGTCAATAATTTGTATATTTTGTCAATTTATATAATCTTATATTTCTTAGAGACTTTGTTCATTTTTTTAAAACAATTTTCTTTATTCTTGTCTTACTGGGTTAGTTTGAAAGACTGACCTTCAAACTCTGAAATTCTTTCTTCTATTTGGTTCAGTCTATTGCTAACACTTTCAATTGTATTATGAAATTCCTTAAGTAAGTTTTTTCAATTCCAGTAGCTCTGATTCATTTCTTTTTGAGATGTTCATCTCTTGCTTTTCTTTCTGGGCTGATTTAGAAGTTTCTTTGTGTTGATTTTCAACTTTGTTTTGAATCTCATCAACTTCTTTGCAATTATTTATGTTATTTCTGTGTTTGAATTATTCACACTTTGAATTATTTATGTTATTTCTGTGTTTCCACTTTGGTTAGGGACCTAGAGAACTGGTGTGACCCTTTGGTGGTATCACTACATTCAGATTTTTCATGGTGCTGGAATTCTTGCCCTGGTTCCTTATCATCTAGAGATACTGGCACTTCTACTAATTGTAATTATTTTGATGTGATTAAGATTTTTTTCCTTGTCTTTATTTTTTTATTTTTTTATTTCCTACTCTCTCCCTAGTGGGTATGAATATAGAGAATGATGGGTAGGGTCTTTTGGTTTTGCTTCTATAGCCCTATGCACTTCTGTTGGCACATTTTACATTGAGCCATGTGGTTTGACCTACAAGCCAGTAGATGGCACTTAAGTGTAAGAGCCAGCTGCAGCTAATGTGGCTGGATTTGTACGTGATCCTTGTGTACTGGGAGAAGCTCTCTGTTGCCTCAGTCAATGGGCTTATCTGTGGAATGCATAGTCGTCTGATTTCCCTACTCTGCCTCGGGGTGATAGAGGGAAAGATGTGCAGGGCTGGACCAAGCAGGCCTACCTCCAGGTCCCCCAATAGCAGGCATAGCACCAGTGCCAAGGGAGAATCCAGTGAGTAGCCACCAAGCACTCAGAGGTGTGCCTAGGCATGGAGCTGGGAATCCTCCTTGGCCCTACGTTCTCTGCAGAGTGAGGGCAGCCTAAACTCCTAATCCAGGAGAGTGGGTGCTCCAGATTCCTGGAGATCTCCCTGGGAGCTGAGCACAGAGGGCCCGACTTTACCACAATCTCTGCCCAGGAAGGGGAGGGTGGCTCAGGCTGCTGATCTGGAAAAGCAGGCACTCCAAATACCTTGATATCTGCCTGGTCATGAAGCAGCAGAGAGGGCTCCCCTGTATCATGATCTATGCCCAGGAAGGGTAGGGTGGCTCAGGCTGCTGGTCCAGGTAAATGTGTGCTCCAAATGCCTGGAGTTCTGCCTGGGAGTGGAGCATACAGGGACCCACTGCACCACTATCTCAGGAAAGGAGGCTGGGGAATACAGCAGTAGTGCATGCAAATGGGTTCCAGGTTGTCAAACTGGTCCTGGCTGCAAGTCTTGTTGCCCAGTAGAAACTGCAGCTGTAGCAACTTTCCTCCCACCTCAGACCTGCACCAGGAGAGAGCAGAATTTCAGCATCTACTGCTGAGGAGCTTTCTGCAATTCTGGCTGTGGAGGTGCCTGCCCTACTCCAGAGCAAGCACTCCAGTTTTTGGCCCAAGAGTAAAATACCTGTTTTAGCCATGCTACTAGGTTTCCAAAGAATAGCTGACTTGGTATGCACTCGGATGAAAAATGTCATCCTGCTCTTCGTCCCAGGTTTTCCCACTAAACACCTCCAAGCTTCTTTCCAAGTTAGCTCTGACACTTGAGAAAAATAAAGTGCTTTCTCCTGGCCTGGATTATTGCTCAGATTCACAGTGGAAAGATGAGTCACAGAAGGAGGCTCTCTGCTGTTCTCACGTACTGGGGCTTCACTCACTTTTATCGGTCGGATCCATCACAGGGGGCTGTTTGCCCACGTTCTCCTCCCAGGGATCTGGAATGTCCTTCCTGATTCCGGTGGATTCCCATTTTCCTTCTTTTTTTTTTTTTTTAATTTATTTATTATTATTATACTTTAAGTTGTAGGGTACATGTGCATATCGTGCAGGTTTGTTACATATGTATACTTGTGCCATGTTGGTCTGCTGCACCCATCAACTCGTCATTTGCATCAGGTATAACTCCCAATGCAATCCCTCCCCCCTCCCCCCTCCCCATGATAGGCCCCGGTGTGTGATGTTCCCCTTCCTGAGTCCAAGTGATCTCATTGTTCAGTTCCCACCTATGAGTGAGAACATGCGGTGTTTGGTTTTCTGTTCTTGTGATAGTTTGCTAAGAATGATGGTTTCCAGCTGCATCCATGTCCCTACAAAGGACGCAAACTCATCCTTTTTTATGGCTGCATAGTATTCCATGGTGTATATGTGCCACATTTTCTTAATCCAATCTGTCACTGATGGACATTTGGGTTGATTCCAAGTCTTTGCTATTGTGAATAGTGCTGCAATAAACATACGTGTGCATGTGTCTTTATAGCAGCATAATTTATAATCCTTTGGGTATATCCCCAGTAATGGGATGGCTGGGTCATATGGTACATCTAGTTCTAGATCCTTG
Source organism: Theropithecus gelada (assembly GCF_003255815.1). NCBI lineage: Eukaryota > Metazoa > Chordata > Mammalia > Primates > Cercopithecidae > Theropithecus > Theropithecus gelada. The sequence continues at coordinate 85,042,222 of NC_037676.1, forward strand.
AGGAATCGCCATACTGTTTTCCATAATGGTTGAACTAGTTTACAATCCCACCAACAGTGTAAAAGTGTTCCTATTTCTCCACATCCTCTCCAGCACCTGTTGTTTCCTGACTTTTTAATGATCGCCATTCTAACTGGTGTGAGATGGTATCTCATTGTGGTTTTGATTTGCATTTCTCTGATGGCCAGTGATGATGAGCATTTTTTCATATGTCTGTTGGCTGTATGAATGTCTTCTTTTGAGAAATGTCTGTTCATATCCTTTGCCCACTTTTTGATGGGGTTGTTTGTTTTTTTCTTGTAAATTTGTTTGAGTTCTTTGTAGGTTCTGGATATTAGCCCTTTGTCAGATGAGTAGATTGCAAAAATTTTCTCCCATTCTGTAGGTTGCCTGTTCACTCTGATGGTAGTTTCTTTTGCTGTGCAGAAGCTCTTTAGTTTAATGAGATCCCATTTGTCAATTTTAGCTTTTGCTGCCGTTGCTTTTGGTGTTTTAGACATGAAGTCTTTGCCCATGCCTATGTCCTGAATGGTACTACCTAGGTTTTCCTCTAGGATTTTTATGGTATTGGGTCTAACATTTAAGTCTCTAATCCATCTTGAATTAATTTTCGTATAAGGAGTAAGGAAAGGATCCAGTTTCAGCTTTCTACTTATGGCTAGCCAATTTTCCCAGCACCATTTATTAAATAGGGAATCCTTTCCCCATGTCTTGTTTTTCTCAGGTTTGTCAAACATCAGATGGCTGTAGATGTGTGGTATTATTTCTGAAGACTCTGTTCTGTTCCATTGGTCTATATCTCTGTTTTGGTACCAGTACCATGCTGTTTTGGTTACTGTAGCCTTGTAGTATAGTTTGAAGTCAGGTAGCGTGATGCCTCCAGCTTTGTTCTTTTGACTTAGGATTGTCTTGGAGATGCGGGCTCTTTTTTGGTTCCATATGAACTTTAAAGCAGTTTTTTCCAATTCTGTGAAGAAACTCATTGGTAGCTTGATGGGGATGGCATTGAATCTATAAATTACCTTGGGCAGTATGGCCATTTTCACGATATTGATTCTTCCTATCCATGAGCATGGTATGTTCTTCCATTTGTTTGTGTCCTCTTTTATTTCACTGAGCAGTGGTTTGTAGTTCTCCTTGAAGAGGTCCTTTACATCCCTTGTAAGTTGGATTCCTAGGTATTTTATTCTCTTTGAAGCAATTGTGAATGGAAGTTCATTCATGATTTGGCTCTCTGTTTGTCTGTTACTAGTGTATAAGAATGCTTGTGATTTTTGCACATTAATTTTGTATCCTGAGACTTTGCTGAAGTTGCTTATCAGCTTAAGGAGATTTTGGGCTGAGACAATGGGGTTTTCTAAATATACAATCATGTCATCTGCAAACAGGGACAATTTGACTTCTTCTTTTCCTAACTGAATACCCCTGATTTCTTTCTCTTGCCTAATTGCCCTAGCCAGAATTTCCAACACTATGTTGAATAGGAGTGGTGAGAGAGGGCATCCCTGTCTTGTGCCAGTTTTCAAAGGGAATTTTTCCAGTTTTTGCCCATTCAGTATGATATTGGCTGTGGGTTTGTCATAAATAGCTCTTATTATTTTGAGGTACGTTCCATCAATACCGAATTTATTGAGCGTTTTTAGCATGAAGGGCTGTTGAATTTTGTCAAAAGCCTTTTCTGCATCTATTGAAATAATCATGTGGTTCTTGTCTTTGGTTCTGTTTATATGCTGGATTATGTTTATTGATTTGCGAATGTTGAACCAGCCTTGCATCCCAGGGATGAAGCCCACTTGATCATGGTGGATAAGCTTTTTGATGTGTTGTTGAATCCGGTTTGCCAGTATTTTATTGAGGATTTTTGCATCGATGTTCATCAGGGATATTGGTCTAAAATTCTCTTTTTTTGTTGTATCTCTGCCAGGCTTTGGTATCAGGATGATGTTGGCCTCATAAAATGAGTTAGGGAGGATTCCCTCTTTTTCTATTGATTGGAATAGTTTCAGAAGGAATGGTACCAACTCCTCCTTGTACCTCTGGTAGAATTCAGCTGTGAATCCATCTGGTCCTGGACTTTTTTTGGTTGGTAGGCTATTAATTGTTGCCTCAATTTCAGAGCCTGCTATTGGTCTATTCAGGGATTCAACTTCTTCCTGGTTTAGTCTTGGAAGAGTGTAAGTGTCCAGGAAATTATCCATTTCTTCTAGATTTTCCAGTTTATTTGCGTAGAGGTGTTTATAGTATTCTCTGATGGTAGTTTGTATTTCTGTGGGGTCGGTGGTGATATCCCCTTTATCATTTTTAATTGCGTCGATTTGATTCTTCTCTCTTTTCTTCTTTATTAGTCTTGCTAGTGGTCTGTCAATTTTGTTGATCTTTTCAAAAAACCAACTCCTGGATTCATTGATTTTTTGGAGGGTTTTTTGTGTCTCTATCTCCTTCGGTTCTGCTCTGATCTTAGTTATTTCTAGCCTTCTGCTAGCTTTCGAATGTGTTTGCTCTTGCTTCTCTAGTTCTTTTAATTGCGATGTTAGAGTGTCGATTTTTGATCTTTCCTGCTTTCTCTTGTGGGCATTTAGTGCTATAAATTTCCCTCTACACACTGCTTTAAATGTGTCCCAGAGATTCTGGTATGTTGTATCTTTGTTCTCATTGGTTTCAAAGAACATCTTTATTTCTGCCTTCATTTCGTTATGTACCCAGTAGTCATTCAGGAGCAGGTTGTTCAGTTTCCATGTAGTTGAGCGGTTTTGATTGAGTTTCTTAGTCCTGAGTTCTAGTTTGATTGCACTGTGGTCTGAGAGACAGTTTGTTATAATTTCTGTTCTTGTACATTTGCTGAGGAGTGCTTTACTTCCAATTATATGGTCAATTTTGGAGTAAGTACGATGTGGTGCTGAGAAGAATGTATATTCTGTTGATTTGGGGTGGAGAGTTCTATAGATGACTATTAGGTCTGCTTGCTGCAGAGATGAGTTCAATTCCTGGATATCCTTGTTAACTTTCTGTCTTGTTGATCTGTCTAATGTTGACAGTGGAGTGTTGAAGTCTCCCATTATTATTGTATGGGAATCTAAGTCTCTTTGTAAGTCTCTAAGGACTTGCTTTATGAATCTGGGTGCTCCTGTATTGGGTGCATATATATTTAGGATAGTTAGCTCTTCCTGTTGAATTGATCCCTTTACCATTATGTAATGGCCTTCTTTGTCTCTTTTGATCTTTGATGGTTTAAAGTCTGTTTTATCAGAGACTAGGATTGCAACCCCTGCTTTTTTTTGTTCTCCATTTGCTTGGTAAATCTTCCTCCATCCCTTTATTTTGAGCCTATGTGCGTCTTTACACATGAGATGGGTCTCCTGAATACAGCAGACTGATGGGTCTTGACTCTTTATCCAGTTTGCCAGTCTGTGTCTTTTCATTGGAGCATTTAGTCCATTTACATTTAAGGTTAAGATTGTTATGTGTGAACTTGATCCTGCCATTATGATATTAACTGGTTATTTTGCTCGTTAGTTGATGCAGTTTCTTCCTAGCCTCGATGGTCTTTACATTTTGGCATGTTTTTGCAATGGCTGGTACTGGTTGTTCCTTTCCATGTTGAGTGCTTCCTTCAGGGTCTCTTGTAAGGCAGGCCTAGTGGTGACAAAATCTCTAAGCATTTGCTTATCTGTAAAGGATTTTATTTCTCCTTCACTTATGAAACTTAGTTTGGCTGGATATGAAATTCTGGGTTGAAAATTCTTTTCTTTAAGAATGTTGAATATTGGCCCCCACTCTCTTCTGGCTTGTAGAGTTTCTGCCGAGAGATCTGCTGTGAGTCTGATGGGCTTCCCTTTGTGGGTAACCCGACCTTTCTCTCTGGCTGCCCTTAAGATTTTTTCCTTCATTTCAACTTTGGTGAATCTGGCAATTATGTGTCTTGGAGTTGCTCTTCTCGAGGAGTATCTTTGTGGCGTTCTCTGTATTTCCTGGATTTGAATGTTGGCCTGCCCTACTAGGTTGGGGAAGTTCTCCTGGATGATATCCTGAAGAGTGTTTTCCAACTTGGTTCCATTTTCCCCCTCACTTTCAGGCACCCCAATCAGACGTAGATTTGGTCTTTTTACATAATCCCATACTTCTTGCAGGCTTTGTTCATTTCTTTTTCTTCTTTTTTCTTTTGGTTTCTCTTCTCGCTTCATTTCATTCATTTGATCCTCAATCGCTGATACTCTTTCTTCCAGTTGATCGAGTCGGTTACTGAAGCTTGTGCATTTGTCACGTATTTCTCGTGTCATGGTTTTCATCTCTTTCATTTCGTTTATGACCTTCTCTGCATTAATTACTCTAGCCGTCAATTCTTCCACTTTTTTTTCAAGATTTTTAGTTTCTTTGCGCTGGGTACGTAATTCCTCCTTTAGCTCTGAGAAATTTGATGGACTGAAGCCTTCTTCTCTCATCTCGTCAAAGTCATTCTCCGCCCAGCTTTGATCCGTTGCTGGCGATGAGCTGCGCTCCTTTGCCGGGGGAGATGTGCTCTTATTTTTTGAATTTCCAGCTTTTCTGCCCTGCTTTTTCCCCATCTTTGTGGTTTTATCTGCCTCTGGTCTTTGATGATGGTGATGTACTGATGGGGTTTTGGTGTAGGTGTCCTTCCTGTTTGATAGTTTTCCTTCTAACAGTCAGGACCCTCAGCTGTAGGTCTGTTGGAGATTGCTTGAGGTCCACTCCAGACCCTGTTTGCCTGGGTATCAGCAGCAGAGGCTGCAGAAGATAGAATATTTCTGAACAGCGAGTGTACCTGTCTGATTCTTGCTTTGGAAGCTTCCTCTCAGGGGTGTACTCCACCCTGTGAGGTGTGGGGTGTCAGACTGCCCCTAGTGGGGGATGTCTCCCAGTTAGGCTACTCAGGGGTCAGGGACCCACTTGAGCAGGCAGTCTGTCCCTTCTCAGATCTCAACCTCCGTGTTGGGAGATCCACTGCTCTCTTCAAAGCTGTCAGACAGAGTCGTTTGCGTCTGCAGAGGTTTCTGCTGCTTTGTTGTTGTTGTTGTTGTTGTTGTGTAGCTGTGCCCTGTCCCCAGAGGTGGAGTCTACAGAGACAGGCAGGTTTCCTTGAGCTGCTGTGAGCTCCACCCAGTTGGAGCTTCCCAGCAGCTTTGTTTACCTACTTAAGCCTCAGCAATGGCGGGCGCCCCTCCCCCAGCCTCGCTGCTGCCTTGCGGTTAGATCACAGACTGCTGTGCTAGCAATGAGGGAGGCTCCGTCGGCGTGGGACCCTCCCGGCCAGGTGTGGGATATGATCTCCTGGTGTGCCTGTTTGCTTAAAGCGCAATATTGGGGTGGGAGTTACCTGATTTTCCAGGTGTTGTGTGTCTCAGTTCCCCTGGCTAGGAAAAGGGATTCCCTTCCCCCTTGCGCTTCCCAGGTGAGGCGATGCCTCACCCTGCTTCAGCTCTGGCTGGTCGGGCTGCAGCAGCTGACCAGCACCGATCGTCCGGCACTCCCCAGTGAGATGAACCCAGTACCTCAGTTGAAAATGCAGAAATCACCGGTCTTCTGTGTCGCTCGCGCTGGGAGTTGGAGACTGGAGCTGTTCCTATTCGGCCATCTTGCTCCGCCCCCCCCATTTTCCTTCTTTAATGAAGTTCACAGAATTTATTTTTATGCACTATATTGTTATTTCCAGGTGGCGGAGGTACACTAAAAACCTCTAATCTGCCATCTTGGAAAATAAAACAAAATAAAAATGACAGTAATTGGGTTCTGATGCTGGTTGAGTGTCAGCCTCAACCAACCTCACGGAGAAGCTCTGGATCTGAATAATCTGTTAAAATTGTCCAGTCCTTCAATGGGCTGAAATGGCCTGGCATTTGCATAACTCCCTTCATTCATCAACACAAAGAAATGATAAACATTTGAGCTGAAGGATATCCCAATTACCCTGATTCGATCATTACACATTGTAGGCTTCTACCGAAATATAACGTGTACTCCATGAATATATACACATATTATGTACCCATGAAATTAAACATAAAAAATTAAAAGAAAAGGGATTGTAATCCTTTCTGTAAAGGAGGTAGGCACTTGGAGATTAAAGAATATGTGACGTTGCTTTCTGTCTTGCTGTGCTCTGGCATGGAGTTAATATCATGGAAGTTGTATTTGTATTGTGAGTTAGTACTGGAGTATTGGCGATATATCTCCTAGGATAAGTGGAGCCCTGCCTCCTTCTAATACGCTGAACTAAATAATACAGTAAAATGTCTCTCTACAGAAAATGAGGCTTTTTGCCAATGTGCCATTTTTATTATATAAAAGGAGTGAAATCAGGATAATTTTTTACTAGATATTAAACAGTATAAGATACAAAGTTAAAATTTATCCACAAAATATAGTACTTTACTAAAATTTATAAATATTATGGTTTAGTAAATTTAGATATATATATATATAAATACGATTTGAAGTTAGAAAAAAAAAATTATTTCTGTACTCCCGGAACTTAGCTGTCAAATGCCTTATGGTATATGGTCTTTATCAAAATCTTGACCCAGAGCTTAATGGCCAGGGGGCTACACACTGTATTTCTATTTCAAATTCCCAGAGAACAATGTTCTGTCCATTATATCTGACCCAAGAAAAATCTAAGTGTGAATTTCTGAATAATTCCACCGTATGTGAAACTTGATGCTTTTGATTACATGTTGCTGTGAAAGGTTATCTTATCAAACTAATAAATGAACTGCTGAACAAGCTGACAGACTGTGGCTGGAAATGACTTTTGCCCCATGGCTCAATTACAAACCAGCCAATAAGAAGTCAGGATGGAAAGCTAAATGTGATTAATTGATTGCAATGTCACAGTGAGCTAGTTAACTCTCACTGCCCTAAATGTAAGTTGACAGTATAAATGAGAAGAGGGGAGAAACAAAACAGTTAGGATAAAAACCATCAGACTACAGCAGAGAACAATTGAGAAACAAATAGAGGCTCAATTAAAGAGAATGAGCACATGCTTCCAAAGGAATATATTTTCATCCCGTTTGATTTGATAACCATCCCTGCCTTGACTCCTGCTTTCCTGTTTTTTTTTTCTAACTTAGAGCAATTCTAGTATATGAAGAAACAGACTACACAAAGAAAATTACTTGAAAAATACATACAGAAATGTTTGAATTTTATTAATAATTTTATGGGTTTTAAAATACTCAGATGAATAAAATTATAAACTGTTAGTATTTTTGGAGATTGTTCACTCCCCACTTTCCCCAAAGTGGGGAAGAATCTGAAAGCAGCAGCCTAGTGTTTTGTTCCGGAAAGGATATCCTTCAGACATTCCCATTTCTCTACTTAAAATGAAATCTGCTTTCTAAACAGTAGCCAGATCAATGTGAACTACCTACTGAGTAATCTAGTGTCAATATAAGAAGACATTTGGAATGAAAACCAAAAGAAAAAAAAGAGAAGTAAGAAGAAATGGGAAGAAAAGGGATCAAAGCAAGGTTAGAATTCTGTGAAGAGAAGAACAGAGAAGGGATGTGTTAAAAGCCATTTGTAATGGGAAGATTTTTTAAACCTGAACAGAATGGTGAGGAAGCTGCCAAAGAAACTGCAAAAGATGGTGACAGAGACAAAAGAGGAAAAGAGAAAGATTTAAAGCCTCTTCAAAACACAAAGACAAGGAGGAAATCCTGAGAACAAAAACTCAAACTCATATTATATGAATTACATCGAACTGAGGTTGCTGCTTTCTTCCTGGGTCCATATATCAGCTCACGTTTTGACAAGGGAAGCAGAACAAAAAAGGAAAATAAACTATCCACATTGTGATTAATATATACAGATCTAAGTTCCCCAGAGTATAAGGCTCTCGGTGAACATTTATCAGGCACCAGGTTTGTTAGGAAATGAAAGAGAGTCAAACCGCTGTTTAAATCCAGAGCAAGTGAAAAATTAGGTAGACTCCAAAGGAAGAAAGACTAAGGAAAGAAAAAAAAAAAATCTGATTTGGATGTACTTCACTTCATTTAGAGATTTTAATTTCATTTTCAGAGGAAAAATAATTTGCTTGTCATTAATACTACTTACTTTTAATCTTTTTATAGAATCTGAAGTTGGGTTATATATTTTAAAGCAATATACTTCAAGCTAGCCATATTATTTCACGTTAATCTCAACTATATTAAAAATAAAACAATTTGAGAAAAATAAGATGATAACTGTAATGTGTTTCTTATCCAGTTTTATAGATTATTAGCTGCTGTGTATAAACTGAACAATCAGCAATTTATCCTTTTTGTCTACTATTCAGTTAGGACATAATCATGACTGTAGACAAAAGGCTTTTTCAAACAAATTTGTCACTTGGTTGCAATGGGCTTATTAGTATAGTCAGGTGTGATTTTTACAGTAACATACAATGACTAATACTGTTCTGAAAAATGAAAAATAAAAATAAACACTTTCTACCAGATGGTATTGTACTAGTATATTAAGTACATATTTTAAAATTTTTAAATATTTTTATACTTTCATTTCAATTTTTAAAAAATATTTTAAATACATATTTTCAAATATTTTATATTAATTTTTAAATAATTATTTCATAGGTAAGTATTCCTCAAACATTTACCTGTATGCAAGCTTTTAAAACTTTTGTAAACATAGAAGATGAAGTGTTTTGTGTTAGACAAAGAAATTAAACATTGTATCTTAGAAGCTTTATTTTAAAATCTTAATAAATATGTACAATGACCTCTATAGAATTCCATTCATAATATTGCCTTATGAATTACAGTCTTTCATAGTATGTTGCATATAAGATTTTTATTCAACCAAAGAAAAATTAATTAAATATGCTATATATAGAGAGATTTTTAAATGTTCTGACAAGAACAGATAATAGCTATCAGATTATTTTAAGATTACAGTTTAGGGTCAATTCATAATATAGTTTTTCATTCAAATCTAGTATACACAAAGATTGAAAAGACAAATTGTCTTCATTTTTATCTTTTTCATTTTTTCAATAATTTGTTAAGCTGTCAGTGATATACTACACTGAAGAAAGAAAATTTGCTAAGCCAGTATTATTAGGAAGTATAGAGTTTAAAGCATTGACATTTTATTATTTTTGCAACTACTGTAGTTCTAATATATACATGTCAAACATTTAAAAAGAGTATCATTTTATAATATAACAATAAGACAGTTGGATTTTTTAGAAAACGAAGTAGATACTGAGAGAAATTAAAAACTTGTCACAATTATACAGGTACAAATTGTAAGAATAGTGCTTTTTATCAAATGTTTTTACCTGCTCAGTCCATCCAATTCTTCATTTAATAGTGTGATTAATAAATATAGTGTGTATATTGGAACATTATATTGTTTTTAAATTAATTTAGATGCATAATTACATTTAATCATAGTAGAAAAAAATTACAGGTTATGTTGTAACATACTAATAAAACATTTCCATCGCTGTATGCTTCCACATTTTCAATGCACACTTGAGAAGTCACCAAATATAACATCTAATTTATTTTACTTGCTTGTTTGATATGACCCAATAACATCAAAACAAAAAGAAAAATTTCAAAAAAGTGAATTATTTAAAAATAATGTTACAGATACATTTGGCCAGATTCTATTTTTCTTTTCTTTTTAATTGACAGGTAATAAGTATGTATATTTATGGAATAGAGAATGATATTTGCATACATGTATGCAATGTATAATAATCCAACCAGGGTAATTAGCAAAACCATCACCTCAAACATTTATCATTTCCTTGTGTTGTGAATATTCAAAATCCTCCTTTCTAGCTTTTTGAGAATACACAATAAAGTATAGCTAACCATATTCTAGCTGTAGAACACCAGAACTAATATCTTCTATATGGCTATAATTAACCATTAACCAATCTCTCTTTAATCTCCCTTCCCTTCTACTGTTCTTGGCCTCTAAAACCCACAATGCTACTCTCTACTTTCATGGGCTCAATTTGTTTTAGCTCCCATATATAAGAATATACTTTATTTATCTATCTGTGCCTGATTTATTTTGTTTAATATATATTGTCCTCCAGGCTCCTCTGTTGACCAGATTATTAAATTAAATAGTTGATTTTGCTTCATTAAGAAACATTTAACTCTTAATCTTATCCATTCTAAAATAAAAGAGAACATACTTATACATAACAGTTCTTTATATAAGAGAGAATATAACAATGCCTATTCATCCCCTAAATTAAACAAATTTTATTCAGCGCTCTTTGTGTGTCAAGCAGTTTTTTAGATACTGGAATAGACACAATAATATGTATAAATCTTATTAAGATAGCCAATTCAATTTCAATAAAATATAATTAGCAAATATAATAGAGTACGCATCAGCTACTCTTAGGATATAAAGTGTACACACTAAATTAAATTTTACATAATTAGAAAACCTTTCCAGAAGTAATATTTGGGATATTGGGGAGTGGGTAGAAGTAGATAAGAGTAATTTTTATAAAAACAAAAGAAACCCTGAGTTCAAAGACCAGCAAAAAAAGAGTGTCATAAATTTAGGAAATGAAAGATGCCTTCCAACATGATACTAGGTTCTCCACTAGAATTTAAGTTGTATGAAGCAGATATTTTTTTTTTTTCTGTATCAGCATATACCAAGTATTTATTTATTTGATACTCAGTAAACTTTTGCTAAGTAAAATTTGAAGTCAGGTATGCAGAGATAATCTTGAGAAATAGAGAATGGATATTCATTCTATTATTGCATTTAAACCTCATCCAAATATGGCCTATTTCCCTCTTAATCCATATAGAAGAGTAAATATATGATTTTAAAATTTTGCTTCTGCGTGTAGTGGCAAGTCCATAGGTTATACTGAGTTATCTGGTGCTGTTGAGGAAAAGTTTTACGTGAAAGAAAGCAAAGCTATTGGGACAATTTTCATTATTCTTATTCTATAGAGACTTATTTTTCATTTCAGCCTAGTGAATTCTCACTTTATGACTGAAATGATTGTGAGCTTCTATTAACAGTACAAGGCACAAGGTGGTATCACATCAGCTAGGTATTTGTTTTGTATGCAGTATCTCATCTCAGTCATTGGGCTTTCCATTCACTGCTTCCTGTCTCTTATTGTATATCAAAGATTACCAATTTCATGCTTGAATTACCCTTTGTTTCTTAACTCAAAGCTATAACATGGCTCTTTCTTCTCTTTTAAGTATTTAATGTTACCTAGATAGCCTGTCTGTGGAATGCAATGGTTAAAATATTAGTTAAATAATGCCATGTTTGTATAAATTTTTTTAATATGTTATCTAAGCATGCTTCTATGAAAATAAATTATTAAGCAATATTTATTGTAGTATAGCCGTAGTTGCAAAGCATGCATAAGGAACATAACAATAATCTTTCATCATCAAAGTCACTTGTCCATCCAATAAAATGCAACTCTCTAAGGCATTCTCTAGCCAGTGCTTTATTATGACTTCTAACTCCAGAAATGATCCTCGTAGGTGCAGGATGGTGTAGTGAGTGGATCAGTTTTTCACCGTGTCACTGTCATTGCTTTAACACGAGATTGATTAGAGCATTGAGGTTGCTGTAGGTGTGAATTCAAATTATGTTATGAGGCAAGGTGTGATTTTTAACCTTTTTGTGACAATTTATATGTGTGTATGTGTGTGTACACACATATATTTATATTTGCAAGTGTGTGTATATATATGATTATATATATATATGATTACATATATATACACACACAAGCACACAAATACATATATTTGTGTTGATAGCTGGTCTTCCGTATCTCTGGGTTGCACATTTGTGGAATCAACAAATCACAGCTCTAAAGTATCTAAATATGTACAGACTATTTTTCTTTTCATTATTCCCTAAACAATATAGTGCAATGATTCTTTGCATAGTATTTACATTGTAGAAGATATTATAAGTGATCTAGATATGATTTAAAGTATATAAGAGGATGTGGGTAGGTTATATGCAAATACTATACCATTTTCTATAAGCAACTTGGTCATCCATATATTTCAGTATCTACCAGGTGGTCCTGGAACCGATTCCCAATGGATACTGAGAGATAACTGTACCTATGTGTGTGTGTGTGTGTGTCTGTCTGTCTGTATAGGTAGTATGTATATATATGTATGTATACACACATATATATGTAAAATATATATGTATACATACATATGTAATATATATACACACATAGGTAGTGTGTGTGTGTATATATATGTAGTGTATATACACATGCACACACACACACTTATGTACCTCATGGATACATTGATGGTCATTACATTCTCAATTTTCTTTTACTACCAAATGCCAATGTTTAGGCTCACTTGGAATTTACTACCTACTTTCATTTTCTTTCCCAAACTATCAATCTCTTGGATGCATTTGCCTATATTTCAGTACACATTACCGATTTCATAGTTTGCAGGACATAATTGAATCAAGACTTAGAAATATCGCCTGTGAGATAAAGGGAAAGTTTGACCCAAGCTAATTGCCTGAAGTTACACAAAAATTTACTACCTTTTCATTGTCATTACGTTTGCTTTGAAAAAAAATATAGACTAGGTGCTCAGAAAAAAATACATCACTATATGGCGTGAGCTTCAGATTATGCCTCCTTGATCATTGTATTCCAGGACCATTTTTAAAAAATTTTGGTCAACTGCAGCTCACAAAAAGGCAACAAATTATCAAAAGGTAACTAATCATTGTTGTATTTATGTATTTCAAGCAAATTTAAATACTAAGTTTCAAGTAGACTCCTAGAGATAGCATTGGTTGCTTATTGTTTATACTTGAATCTCATATCAGATACATAGATGACAATGTTATATTCTATGAGAAATATTATTGTTACTGTAGGAATCTGGGGAAAATGTACTTCTCTACAACCCTCTTGGTGCCTTATTGAATGTTGCTTAAAAGTAGCTCATTATTTTAAGCTAGAGTGATTGGTAAAACAGAGATAAATCATATACAATTACAATATACAAAATTAAAAATAGCCACAAGTACTTTGTGATTTTTCTAGGCTATAGATTAAACTGCTAAATATAGGACATTAAATGGCTAAGAGCAGTAGCTGTGCATTATGTATCACTAAAAAATAATAGAAATAAATGCTGTGTTGAACAATAAGTAAATTGATTGGCTCATCTACAAAATTTTCAGAGACAGGGTGAGCTCAAGAATATTGAAACAGTCATTCTACAGTGTTATTAAATACTTGGATTTGCTTTTCTAATTTCATTTCTGCCACACACAGTGTTAGCTTCATCTTTTGACTTTCTCCCATAAAGAACACAGGATGCCATCCAAGGGCAATTAGATTTTTTTCATTCACAGGGGAGACGGATAGCTTTCCAACTTCCCTTTCTTAAGATATAATCTCCATGATATCATAAAGTTTCAGTTATAATTCATTGGCCTTAATTTAATCAAATTGTTCTTTAGTCAATTACTAAAAGCAGATATAATTAGGATCATTCCTGAGACTGAGGGAGGAAAAACTTCCCCTGAAATATATGACACCAAGGAAGATTTTCCATTAGGAAAGAGGGAAATGGATGTTGGGTAGGCAACCAGCAATGCCCACTATAGTTTGATATGTCTCAGACAATACACCATGTATTTTATTGTTTTGTCTTGTTTTGTATTTAAATCTCAGCAGTGGAAGTGGTTAATCTCAGATGTCTAAGATTATTTCTAAATTGACTACAATTATTTTAAGCAGGTGATGCAGAAAACTAAAATAGTTGCTAAATATGGAAGGCTGAAATGTAAAATACTATATTGATAGACTGTTTAGTGATAATTGTAAAGAAAATGACTGTAAACATTTTCTCATATCAAAAATAATATATAATTATTAATTTTATTTTAGATTTAAATAGATACACATTTTATATTTAAATGAAATATTCCATATTTTTCAAGAAATAAAGATATTTTCAAAAGAAAAATCTTAAGAGGTTCTTATGCACTTTATTTACTTCAGCTGAATGTAGCCAAAATAATTGCATTCTTGCATTTATTCTTGAGACAATATGGAAAGTAGAGGGAGAATATATTAAAATGTTAGAAAATAAGCCATCTTGAGGATAGCACATTTGAATAATTTTGGAATGAAAGCTGTTGTATTTTTATTACTTTTCCTAAATAGATTTATAAAGACATTGTGCCCAAAACATTGTGGATTCTGGTGTTGCTTTAAAACATAACATAACATACGATATTCTGAAGCTATGCTCAACCCAAAGTATTGCTCAGATCTTTACAAAAAAGATGTATTTAAATTGACATATATACATATATATATACACACACACACTGAAAAATAGTTTCTTAAATTTTAAATCAAAAATAAAAAGTAAGAGAGAAGAAAGAATGCAGTGCAAGCAGAATATTGCTGTATTCATTCGATTAAAATTTATGAAGGAATTAGTTAAAACTGGCAACTTTTTAATAAGTTAAAAAAGACTTATTTAAAACAGCAACATAAATAAATATTACTTATATTTGCAAATTAGATAAACTTAATGTTTTAGAGCCATGGTGATAGATACTTTTTCTGGACTCTCAAGAATCTATTTAGTCTTGTTTTGGTTTTCACATCTGTATTTCTATACTATGCTGAACATGCACAGTATATATCCCTTAGCATTTACTCCTGTGTCTCAAGAGCTAAGTACTATGAACTGCAAGCACTTGTGACTTTGAATAAGGTATTTCTCTAACTGCCTGATCCCGCTTTGCCCTCTTACAAACCAAGTGGAAAGGTGTATGGAGTTACCACATTTTTGAATCAGGCATCAATCAGTAATCAACAAGTTTTTCTTCCAAAATGTTCTAGTGAGATTGATCACCAGTTGCCTACATGGAAAACTGCTTAAAACTTCACCCTTTAGAGGTTTACTGCTTCATCTCCCAAGGTGAGATAAGCAACAGTATTTGCATCATTGTTTTATAGTCCACTTCTGTGGGAACATAACTAAAGACATTTACTCTCATTTTTTGGGGGGTGGGGGCAGGGGGACAATTTACTCCTTTGAATCTGTGACTACGATTTGGGCAGGAATAACCCTACTCTCAAATCCAGGAGTAGGTCCTCATTCACTTAAGATAACAGGAGCAGCACATTTTCCTGTCCATAGCAATTGGTTTAGAAATAGCCAAGTGATGTAATTTTGGATAACTGGAAAAAGTGAACCCAGGGATTAGTACAAATCACTATAAGTGACTACTATTATTTTCTTCTCCAGTGTGGTGCAAAATGAACATGTTGGCAGCTGCCAAAACACTTTTCTAACTACAAATGAAAGGTTAGAGTTATTAGAAAGGTAAATACCCCACTTACAATAATTAATAAAACAGCCAGACAGAAGACTAAAATGAAAGTCAAGGTCTTGAACAACAGTAGAGACCAATTGAACCTAGCAGGCTTATGCAAAACACTCCACTCAACAAAAACATAATACATATTCTTCTCAAGTAAACACAGATAATCCTCCAGGATAGACTACATCTTAGCCCATAACATAATTGGGAGGCCGAGATGGGCGGATCACGAGGTCAGGAGTTCGAGACCATCCTGGCTAACACGGTGAAACCCCGTCTCTACTAAAAAATACAGAAAAACTAGCCGGGCGAGGTGGCGGGCGCCTGTAGTCCCAGCTGCTTGGGAGGCTGAGGCAGGAGAATGGCGTAAAAACCCGGGAGGCGGAGCTTGCAATGAGCTGAGATCCGGCCACTGCACTCCAGCCTGGGCGACACAGCGAGACTCCGTCTCAAAAAAAAAAAAAAAAAAAAAAAAAAAATTCTCAATAAATGTTCAAAAGATTACAATAATGTAAAGTATTGTCTCCAATCAGAATGGAATGATTTGAAATCAATAACAGAGGTAAAACTAAAAGGCTGGAGAGGAGGGCAAGATGACCAACTAGATGTAGCCAGGTAGAAAAGCTCCCACAAAATGACGGAGGTGACTAGCGTTCTCCTAACAGATCTTCAGAGGGAAGGCACTGAGAATGGACAGAGGGAAGAGACAGAAGCTAGGCTTAATGGGCAGAAAGCTGGGAATCCTACCTGGGGCTACGGCATGCCCAGACTCATTCATGGTCCCCAAAGGTTCTGGAGGAAAAGGTGAGTTGAACTGGCAAGGAGCAACCTGCTATCCCCACGGGCCTCTGGAATCCCACCAGGAGACCCCACAAGCACCATGGGCATGCAAGTTGGCAGAGAGAGCTCTTAGAGAAGTGGTAGGGGCAGTAAGCCAACTGATGTGGAGCCCAGATGGTTTGGTGTGGGAGCACCTGTGGTGGAGAATGGCTAGGGACGGCCAGCCCACTAGGCTTGATTTGCTCCCATAAGACACTTTAGCTCTAAGGGAGCTGTGGGTTCTGAACTCATCTGGGCTTGGTGTGGGAGCACCTGTGGTGGAGAATGGCTAGGGACGGCCAGCCCACTAGGCTTGATTTGCTCCCATAAGACACTTTAGCTCTAAGGGAGCTGTGGGTTCTGAACTCTGCAGGGTGGTCTTGCCCATCACACCAGCCCCTATGACCTGAACACCTCTTGATCTGTTGACCTCTCCTGAGGCCCTGACCTGACCATCCCTGTTTGCACGGCAACCTCAGGTGCCTTGGGGGCCCACCCCATAGCTTCTACACTGAAGGACCATGCCTGACCAATGGAGAGCTCTAGCAGGGCAACCCCTAGGGCCACGCACCAGCCTGTAGGCTCCCTCTCCACACTGCAGCTTGCCCTGGGCCCACCACATTGTTTTGCTGGAGTGTGTCTGCACAGACAAGTTTTGTTTCTCTTGCTCTGTCAGCCTGTGGAGGAGCACTTCATCCCCACTGCCACTGCAGACAGAGCCTTGGTGGGTCCAGAGCCAGCAAGCCCTGCCCCACCAGCGCCCTGCCTTTGCTCTAACACTAGGCAGAGAACAGCAGATCCTCCCCTACCCAGAGTGAGCACTCCTGCTTGCCGGGCATAGAGAAGGCACCCAGACCTGCAGCAGCCAGTGCCCTGTCCCTATGCCAACACCACCACCAGCATGACCATGTGCAGAGTCACCAGCAGGTTCCGTTTGCTCCCCTGAGCTGTGTTGCCTCTGACACTATGGTGTACCCTGGCAGGGAGGCAGGCATCCCAGCACCCACTAGCACTCTGTTGCAGCTGCCGTCACGGCTGTTGCTAGCACTTGAAAGTGAGGACGGATCCTACTGCCACTATATTGACACCACCCATTGGATTGTAGTGATCAGCGGTCCTGGAGCACCTCACCTCCTCCTGCACAGTGGATTCCTGACTTCAAAGAGCCAGAAAACAAGGTCAGGACCCAATACAAGTCTCCCGGAGTTAGAGTGTGCAGTCTAGGAGTTGGTAACTGAACGCTGACCTGCTAAAATCTTACAGAAACAAAGCGAATTGGCTGAACCCATCTTATACTACAATCAGCTCCTCAAGGTCATCAAATAGGAGAAAAGAAAATAACACTCATTCAAAGATCAGCACCTCAAATATTTATTGAAAATAATCCCACAAAAATGAGAAAGATTTAGCATAATAACCCTAACAACTCAAAATCCCAGAGTGCCTTCTTTCTTCCAAATGACTGCACTACCTCTCCAGCAAGGGTTCTGAACTAGGCTGAAGTGGTTGAAATAACAGGCATAGAATTCAAATTAGGAATAGGAACAAAAATCATTGAGCTATACGACTACATTAAAGACCTGTCCAAGGAAGCTAAAAATATGATAAAACAATGCAGGAATTGACAGACAAATAGCCAGTATAGAAAAAAAAAAATAAACTGATTTCATAGACCTGAAAAAATTAAAAACACTACAAGAAACACTATACGCAATCACAAGTATTAATAACAGAATAGACCAAGTGGAGGAAAGAAACTCACAGCTTGAAGAGTGACTTTCTGAAATAAGACAGACAAGAATAGAGAAAAAAGAAAGAACAGGAACAAACAAAACCACTGAGAAATATGCAATTATGTGAAGAGACCAAATCAGTGACTCATCAGTGTCCCTGAAATAGATGGAGAGAATGGAACCAACTTGGAAAATATATTTCAGGATATCATCCATGATAAGTTTCCCAACCTTTTAGAGAGACCAACATTCAGATTCAGGAAATGCAGAGAACCCCAGTAAGATACTTCACAGGAAGATCATTCCCAAGGCATGTAATCATCAGATTCTCTGAGGTTGAAATGAAATAAACAGTGTTAAAGGGAGCTAGAGAGAATGGTTTAGTCACCTACAAAGGGGAGCTCATCAGACTAACAGTGAAATTCTCAGCAGAAACACTACAAGTCAGAAGAGATTGGGAGCCAGTATTCAACATTCTTAAAGAAAAGGATTTTCAACCCAGAATTTCATATCCAGCAGGGCAACCCCTAGGGCCACGCACCAGCCTGCAGGCTCCCTGAAAAGAGAAATCAGTTCCTTTTCAGACAAGCAAATACTGAGGGAGTTCATTGCCACCAGACCTGCCTTACTAGAGCTCCTAAAGGAAGCACTAAATATGGAATGGAAAGACCATTACCAACCCTTACATAAATATGGTGCAGTACACAAACCAGAGATACCATAAAGCAACCACATTCACAAGTCTGCAAAATAACCAGCTAACATCATGATGACAGGATCAAATCCACACATATCAGTACTAACCTTGAATGCAAATTGGCTAAATGTCCCACGTAAAAGGCATAGAGTGAAGCTGGATAAAGAACTAAGACCCATTGCTATGCTCTCTTTAAGAGACCCATCTCACATGCAATGACACACATAGGCTCAAAATAAAATGATGGAGAAAAATCTACAATGCAAATGAAAAACAGAAATAAAGCACAGGTTGAAATCCTAGTTTCAGACAAAACAGACTTTAAATCAGCAAAGATTAAAAAAAAAAAAAGATACAGAGCATTATATAAGGATAAAAGCTTCAATTCAACAAGAAGAACTAACTACCCTAAATATATATGTACCAAACACAGGAGCACTCAGATTCATAAAGCAAGTTCTTGCAGACCTTCAAAGAGACTTTCACTCCCACACAATTTTATAGTGTGAGATTTTAGCACCACACTGACAATATTAGACAGATCATTGAGACAGAAAATTAACAAAGATATTCAAGACCTGGAAGCCAGCACTGGATCAAATGGACCTGATAGATACCTAAATAACTCTCCACCTAAAAACAAAAAAAAAATATGCATTCTTCTTACCACCACATAGCACATACACTAAACTAGATAACATAATCAGAGGTAAAACACTCCTCAGCAAATGCAGACGAATGCAATGAATATATACGTGCCTGTGTCTTTATAATAGAAGGTGACTCTGACGTGATGCCAGTTTGCGTAGTCTACAGAGTGAGACTCTGTCTCAAGAAAAATAAATAAATAAAACAACAGCAGTAGCGTGAGTCAGGAAAGATGACTGCACTATACAGAACTTCACTGAAGCTTTGCTCACAAAAGTCACTTTTGCATTTATAAAAATAATTTCCTATCCAAAGAACAGCTATAAGACATTTCTTTTCACAAACTGGCTCATGTCTCTAATTCAGAAGTTAGAGAGAAAGAAAATACCTGAGATGATAGGTAGTTAAACAAAACTTGAGTGCTGTCCTGTGAGAGATGTGGGCTTTGCTTGCGTGGACCAAAATTAAAGGAGAAAGGTAAAATGAAGATCACGTTGTCTAAGATTCCACTTGGAGGCACACCCATGAAACAATGTCATCCTGCATTGCTATATTTCAGTTACTGAATTAATACCCAGTGGACTGAGCTAGATGGAGTAATTTTCAGTGTGAGAATAAGAATGTGATGAGATGTCCTCCCTCTTCAAAATACTACTAATTTGCTCATTTAAAATTTAAATTAAAATGACCCCAAATGACAATTACCTAGACAATATATGATTGCTGTAGACAATTAAAAAAGAAACTATGTTCTGGTTTTCATATAGAACTTATAAAGGAAAAAGTGGCAATTTTCTGCACTTCAATATAAACATTTAGCCTTTGGAATATTTCCTAATGGACAGCTTCATTTTAGAATTAGGAAGTGGTGAATAGAAATGTGTAGTATTAACCTTGAATGAGATTTATCCAATATGAAATCTATTTTCCACAAGGTGTTCAACTTTTTTATAAACAGACTTGTACTTATAAAAATACAAGTTTTAATTCTTCATCACAAAAAAGCATCTGGATGAAAAATGCTAAGATATCAATTTAAACAAGTCACTGTACAACAAAGAAAGCCTATATTCTGACATTCATATTTTAAATCTGTAGCTGCATAGACTTTGCATTTAGTTGAATCGAGTATGAGAAAGCATATTGCTGAGGCTGAGAGGTCAAGGTAAAAATGTGCATTAGATTTAACTTATTGCTTCTTTCCCTACCAAAAACAAGAAAACATTTTAATGTGTATTTCTTTAAAGAAAAAAATGGATATTATATCTATGATTAAATTGCAAAATATTTATAAGTTACCAGAGCCATTCCAATTGGGAAAAAAAAAAACAAAAGACATTGAACAACCCTTACCAACCTTCATATTTCATAATTGCAGAGGCAAAAAATAAGCAATGAATCTGACTAAACGCTAGCATTCCATTTAGATCTACATCATGGCTGACAGTTCAAGAAAATTGATTTAAGCTTCTCACTGACTATGTGCCAAGTATGTGAATTTCTTGAATAATTTTATCCATTTACCATAACGTTTTTAGGCTCCCAATTATTAAAATTGCACAGATAAGAGGAAAAGTGAGAAATAACAAGACACCACACCAGCTGCGCTGAGCTATTTAGGCTTACACAGCTTGAATATTAAATTATACAGAAGGTGAAACAGTGTAATAAACATGAAAAGTATCTTAGTTCAGAGAACTGTTCCAGTCTCTGAACTAATAATGGTATTTTTGCATCTCTGGCCACTGTGGTGAGTGCACAAATCATGTGGTCGTGTGCACAACGTATCTGGAGATTCATCCTTTACTGGACAGATAGCACAACAAATGCTATAAGACCAGATTCCCCCAAAGCTTTTAACTAGACCCTGCTATAAATTAAGCGGCTTTGGAAATTGTTTTGAATCTCAATGATCATCAGGGTGTCAGCTCATTTAATATGAGGAAGTAATAAATTGTATTATGCTCTGATAAAATAATTTTTTTGAAGACAGTATTAATGCTAGTGTGCTAAATAGGAATCTGGAGAACAGAATGAGTGAAAACATCTTTCAAAAATGTCTAATTTACAGCAAGGGAGTAGTTTAGGCACAGGAAGGATAACTGGAGTTATAAAAAGGCAATGGTGAAATTTCATTATGCAACTGCTTAATGGGGTGGCAAGGGTAGAATTGATAACTCAATTAAAAATAAAATCTTTTCATAACCATGTTTGCTTGCTTTTTGAGTCTTATTTTAAATGTCACTTTACCCTTCCATTCCTATTTGTGTTCTTGTAGTTTCTAGCACTTTATGTTGGTCCTCAGACTCAGCAGGAGGTGGAACTGAGGCTAGTTTAGTTGATGGTAGTCAGACTTCTTAACACAAATGCCAGTTGAAGGTGTTGATAAGATAATAACTAATGACATTCACTGGATATTTCTTAATGTCAGTACTAAGAGCAAAGTATATTAAGGATTAGAAGGAGAAGAGGAGGAGAAAACAGAGAAAAAGGGAGAGGAGGAAGATGAGAAACAGGAGGAAAAAAAAAAAACATGAGAAAGAAGCAGCAGAAGAGAAAGGAGGAGGAGGAAGAGGAAACAAAGGGAAAGGAGAAGATGAGGAAGAGAAGGAAGATAAAGCTTAGAAAGGGTAACGGGAGAAGGTGTGGGAAGAGGAGAAGAAGGAGGAGGGAAGATATTTCTTACAAGTACCCTGAGAAAATGAATAAATTTTAGGTCCAGCAGGAGGAAACTGCAACAAAAAGGGGTAAGTAGAATTTTTAAAATATATTCATGGCGGGTCACGGTGGCTGAAGCCTGTAATCCCAGCACTTTGGGAGGCCAAGGTGGGCGGATCACGAGGTCAGGAGATCGAGACCATCCTGGCTAACACGGTGAAACCCCGTCCCTACTAAAAATACAAAAAACTAGCCGGGCGAGGTGGCGGGCGCCTGTAGTCCCAGCTACTCGGGAGGCTGAGGCAGGAGAATGGCGTGAACCCGGGAGGCGGAGCTTGCAGTGAGCCCAGATGGCACCACTGCACTCCAGCCTGGGAGACAGAGCGAGACTCCGTCTCAAAAAAAAAAAAAAAAAGTTGTATTCATGATCGTAGTGTGGAAAATTCTTCCCACTCTTTTCTTGAATTACAACCACTTTACACATTTACCTTGGTTAATTCTTGGACATAGTACAAATACCAGTATAGACATTCCTTCCACAAGGAATTCTCTACCCCTCAAAGATGGGATAGATACTCTCGTATTTTGATTTTTCTGTGTCCCCACTAGATATTACTTCCCTAACAAAAGAGCTTATGTGACCTTGAATACTGATTCCCAGAAATTTTGAACACTTCTTGGATGTAAATCATTAGTTTTCCTATGGCTTTTGTAGAATCGTAGTCTTCTCTAGATATATTTTTTTTATCTGAAAGTGCTTAATAAAGTTTTAATTTTAGAATAATTGTAGACTTACAGAAATGTTGAGTAAATAGTACAGGCAGTTTGCTTTATATCCCCAACTCAGTCGTGACCATTATTAATATGTTACATTAGTATGTTACAATCATCATGATTAATGGACCAAAAATGATACATTATTATTGATTATAGTACATATATTATTTAGATTCCTTCATATTTTACCTTATGTCACTTATTGATTACAAGATTTTACTGAGAATGACATATTACATTTGGTGGCTAGGTCTTCTTAGGTTGCTGTAGACTGAGTTTTTCAGAATTTCCTTGTTTTTGATGACCTTGACAATTTTTATGACAACTCTTCAAGTACTTTGTAGAATTCCCTAGGTTTGTGGCTTGTCTGATTTTTTTTTTTTTTTTTTTTTTTTTTTGAGACGGAGTCTCGCTGTGCTCCCAGGCTGGAGTGCAGTGGCGTGATCTCGGCTCACTGCAAGCTCCGCCTCCCGGGTTCACGCCATTCTCCCGCCTCAGCCTCCCAAGTAGCTGAGACTACAGGCGCCCGCCACCACGCCCGGCTAGTTTTTTATATTTTTTTTTTTTTTTTTTGTATTTTTAGTAGAGACGGGGTTTCACCATGTTAGCCAGGATAGTCTCGATCTCCTGACCTCGTGATCCACCCGCCTCGGCCTCCCAAAGTGCTGGGATTACAGGCTTGAGCCACCGCGCCCGGCCTTTTTTTTTTTTTTTTTTTAATAATTACTTTGAGGTTATAGTTTTGGGGAAGGAAGATTATAGAGGTAAAGTGCCACTCCTATCACATTATATCAAGGGTACGTGCTAGCAACATAGCTTATCACCATCGATGTTAACCTTGATCCCCTGGCTGAGGTAAGGTTTGCATGTTTCTCCACTGGAAAGTCCCTATGCACAGCAAATACTTATGGAGCTTGTTTTTATTTTAGATTCCTCAGGGATTTTCACATAGACAGTCATGTAATCATGAATAAAACCAATATTGATTTTTCTTTCCAGTTTTTATAAATTTTATTTCTTTTTCTTATCTTTTTCCACTCAGTGGGTCTTCCAGTACAATGCTGACTAGGAGTAGTGAGAGAGGACATCCTTGAGTTCCTCTTTTTTTTTTTTTTTTTTTTTTTTTTTTTTTTTGAGAGAGTTTTACTCTTGTTGCCCAGGCTGGACTGGAGTGCAATGGCGCCGTCTCGGCTCACTGTAACCTCCGCCTCTCGGGTTCAAGTGATTCTCCTGTCTCATCCCCCAAAATAGCTAGGATTACATGCACACACCACCACACCCGGCTAATTTTTGTATTTTTAGTAGAGATGGGATTTCACCATGTTGGCCAAGCTGGTCTCAAACTCCTGATGTCAGGTGATCAACCTGCCTCCCAAAGTGCTGGGATTACAAGCGTGAGCCACCAAGCCCGGCCCTTTGACTTATTCTTGATCTTAGAGAAAAAAAGCTTGGTCTCTCACCACTAAGTACAACATTAGGTATAAGTATCCGTAAGTCTTGATTAGATTAAGAAAATTCTCTACCAATTCTAATATTTTGCAAGACTTTATCATGTAGGGGAATTGAGTTTTGTCAACTGCTTTTTCTGCATCTATTGATAGGATCTTTTTGTTTTCTTATTTATCCTGCTAAGATGATGAGTTACATTGGCTGACCTATGAATGTTTAATCAGCATTATTTTTTGGAATGAAATCCACGTGGTCATGATGTATTATCCTTTTTACGTATTGCTTGATTTATTTCATAAGATTTGCTATGGATTTTGGTGTTTAGTTTCACAAAGATTATGCCCTGTGGTTTCCTTTCTCATAATGTCTTTATCTTTTTTTGGTATTACTGTAATGCTGGCCTCACACATGTTTACATTCCATTGTTAAGTGCATACACATTTAGGGTTGCTATGTCTTCTTGAAGAATGGTATTGCCCCTCTTACTCTCTGATAATTTTCCTTATTCCGAAGTCTGCTTTTCTGAAATCAATATATCTAATGCCATCTTTCTTCTGAATAATATTAGGAAGGTATATTTTCTCTTCCTCTTTACTTTTAACCTACCTGAACCATTATACTTAAAGTGGTTATCTTACACACAACAAAAAAATTGACTCTTTTTTTCATAATCCATCCTGAGAATCTCTCTTGGTATTTTGTATGATTTGACCATTCACATTTAAAATAATTTCTACAATTATTTGATTACTATTTACACTCTTTGTAACTATTTTCTTTTTTTAAGTCAAGGAATAAAATAATGGCCACTTGATAGCAAGAGCAGCCTCTTTATATCTATTTTCTGTTCATTACATTTGTAAGTTTCTTTTTTCCATTTCTACTTTTAACTAAATATTTTATCTTTCCATTTTTTCTGGTCTCTTAGATTATCATTTAAGTTCAGAAAACTCAGTGGTTACTGTATTGTTTAAAATATAGTTTAAAAATGAGTACATATACTTCCAAATAATGGTATATGGCTTCACATGTACTATAAGAAATTTATGACAAAGCATTCCCAATTCTTCTCTCTCTTGCCTTGTGAAATTACTTAATTTATTACATTTTTAGCACTCGTTTTTTCTTTATGTATTGCCAAGTTTCTGACTTATTTCATTGTTCTTCTTCCTGAAGCAAGTCTTCATATTTCTTGCAGAACAGGAAATCTGAGGGAATTATAACACTTCAGTTTTAGTTGTCTGAGAAATTCTTATTTCTACATTTATGAATAATAATTTTACTGAATATACAACTCTAGGTTGATCATTTCTTTTTACATTGGAGATTCCATTCAACTCTGTTTTTCCATGTAAAATTTCTGATTTTTTTTTACCTGAATTTACAGTAACACATCTAATATAATTTGTATCTTTGTTTTTGGATAGGTAAGCTTCTATCCTCTTCTTGTTTAGATTTTGTCAAGATTCTTTTGTTGCTGTTTATTATTTTCTAAATTTTAAATATGATAGGTCTAAGTGTTTTGATTTTGTTTTTGGAATTTATGCTTCTCAGTGTTCTCTGAGCTTCCTGGATCTCTGGTCTGGTGTCTGTCAATATTTGTGGATAGTTTTCAGACATCATTACTTCCAGTATTTCTTCTGAGTGGTTTTTCTTTTTCTTTCACTTGTGGCATTCAAATTAGATGTTTGCTATACCTTTTGATATTGTTCCATAGTTCTTGGAGGTTTTACTCTCTTTTTGTTTAAAACAAATATTTGCAATAGAGTTTGAGAAATTTCTATTGACCTATGCCCAAGTTCATTAATTTTTTTCCTCAGCAGTGTCCAGTCTACTGATAAGCCTGTTGGAAGCATTGTTCTTTTATCTTACTACGGTTTTGATTTTTAGCATTCCCTTCAGACACTTTCTTAGAGATTCCATCTTTCCTATCTTTACCCTTCAGTTCTTGCGTGTTGTCTAATTCTTCCCTTTAACATATTAATCAATCATAGTTCATTTAAAATCCTTGTGTGAGAATTTCAACATATGTGTCAAATCTCATCCTGGTTTCGATGATTGCATTGCCTCGTGTCATGGCTTGTATTTTTTTTTTTTTTCACAGCTGGATATGTTGTATTAAGTAACAGAAACTCAAGCAAATAGGCCTTTACTGTGAGGACTTATGTTAGTCTGAGTACAAATTGTGGTCTGTTTTTGATGTAACTATGTGCACCAGAGCCTTTAAATTCCTCCAGTGTCTTTGATTTTGGTATACCCTCTTGAACCTAAGTCTTGCAGCTCTTTCAGTTATAGTCCACTGTTCTTATTCTGGACACCTGTTGGTGTGATAAGCTGGGGGAGATGGAAAACATTCTATGATCCTCCAAGTAAATCTCAGTCTTTTAGTAGACCTATTTACTAAAAGATTGTGGCCTTCACAAATATTTCCCCAAGGTTCTAACTTTTTACCCCCCATGCCCAATCAGCATTGTATGTCTTTTTCTTTGAGGCCCTATCTACTGTTGATGCTGATTTCAGTTTCGTGTTATTTTGTATTTCCTATTAAGTGTCATAAGAAGGCTGGAAAAGATTGGTGTGATGAGACATTCTTTTCTTCCAGTTGGGATAAAATTTTAGAATTGTACTCTGACGAAGCCCTGTCCTCTGGATAGTAGCTCTTTTTTTTTTTTTTTATGGAGAAGGCACTGAGTTTATTTCACAAAAGTTATGCTTCTTCTCTCCCTGCTAGGATTGATGGGTGGGGGGGATATTGTCAGATCCTTGGAGTGGGAACCTGGTGAGGTTGCTGGAGGAAAAGTCCATGCGAGTGAGAATATCTGCCTAAGACTGCAGTCCTAAAGAGTTACTCTGTCTCACACTATTCCACTCACAGCCTCTAACAATTCTTCAAGACTTCCATCTCAGTGTTCCAATCAGCCTATGGCTCCAGTGACTTCTCCTCCAGGTATGCAGCTCTCTCTTCAACTGCCTCTCTGGATGCTCATTATTTGATGGGTGCAAGAAATCATTAATTTTTTTGTTTGCCCATTTTTTTGTGTTTGTTTTTGGTAAAGACAGAGGTGACAACTTCTATGCTGATACTGGATATATCTTATATTTATTTTTAAAAGGAGAAAAACTCCCATTTTTATAAGTAATATCTGGTTCATGTTTGTAATCTAGAGCTAAACTGTCCTTATAAATAATGACAAATCTTTGACTAACAGACACGGGGCTGACTGTAGGTGATGTCATGTTTTTTTTCCTGATAGAGAGCGGTCAAAGTTGGGGCAGAGGTTACAAAGATTTTGTAATTTGTATAAAGTACATAGCTATTTATAGTTTTATTATGGCTCTAGGAATTCACAGGGTGGACACTTTTTTTCATTTTTTAACTCCATCAGATGTTGCTTCTCTGATCTTTTCTTTGATTTCCCCTTTGATTTGAGAATTAACAGTCTTGCCATCATTAGAGGGTTTCATAGAAGTGCTGAGGAATAAAAAATTAACTATCTCCCTTGATTTCCAGAAATGATTATTCAATTAAAATAATGTAAGAATCATGCTATAAAAAGTTAGTATTCACTTCTCCACATCCTTCTTCACCTATTAAATATTGCTTATTTAGTTAACTTCAAAGTTATTATTGCATTCACATATCAACATCGCATGCACTAATGTGCTTAGGTTGAGTGCAATGGCTTTCTTTTGCTAAGATTAAAAAAAATACTGATAGCACCGTATGCCAATATTATGAAATATAAAATTGAATAAAATATTAAATATAAAATTGAATAAAATGTAGCTACCTGAAGAGAAATGGAAAGATAAAGGCCAAAAATTATCTGCTTTATAAATAATTCAAAATTTGGCAAATATATACAATATATTTTCTACATCCTGAAAACTAGAATATTGGCAAAATATTTATTTTTGAGTCCTGGGA
Source organism: Theropithecus gelada (assembly GCF_003255815.1). Lineage (NCBI taxonomy): Eukaryota > Metazoa > Chordata > Mammalia > Primates > Cercopithecidae > Theropithecus > Theropithecus gelada. The sequence goes on from NC_037676.1 coordinate 85,070,315, forward strand.
TTTTGTGCTTTAGACCATAGTGTGTCATAAAGATCATTTATAAACTGTAGAACATGTAAGGATATGAATTCTAATCATATGTTTACTGTTTGTCATCAATTACATCTCCAAAAAATGTATGTGCTCTGTTAATTTTTGTACATATTTTGTGTTCTCCTCATAATAGCATTGTGAGAGAAGTAATGTTATTATCATAATGTTATAGATGGAAAAGATGATACGTGAATTTTGAACATGTTAACAATTACTCATCTAGTAAGTGATAAAGTATGTTTATATGTAGTAATTGGCATGATTGAAATCCATATTCTCATCTTCTCAGCACTTAGAATGGAGGTCCAATGTCTGTCATTTTAGTAAAGTAAATGACTCTAATCCATCTACATAAAGAAAAAAATATGTTTAGACTGGGTCAAAAAGCAAATCTCAACTTAATGTTTTATATGAAGAATTAGGCCATCTTTTTATTTTTGACTTAGCTCAATCACTGATTTAGTTATATGCTAAGTTTTGATTCCTGCTAACGTTTTACTTGCATTTTTCTTAATATTAGACAAGAAAGAATTTGACCCAAACAGTATTAAATGTCATAAAGAAGTAAATATTAAATTTCACATATTTTTCATTCCCATGTATTAAAATGACACACTCCAAACTTTGCAAGTCACACTGAAGAACAAATAGATATAAAATATATGTCCCAAATATCACAGCAGCAAATTTTGTAAAGCAGAAACTGTAGAAGACGCAAGGAAAATTAGAGATATTTTAATATTAGGTTGGTTGTGGTTGTTTACACCTGTAATCTCAGCACTTTGGGAGACGGAGGTAGGATAATTGCTTAAGCCCAAAAGTTTGAGACCACTCTAGGCAGTATAGTGAGACCTTGTCTCTAAAAAAAATTAATTAGCCAATTGTGGTGGTGTGCACCTCTATTCCCAGCTACTCAGGAGTCTGAGGTGGGAGGACAGCTTGGGCCCAGGGAGTTGAGGCTGCAGTGAGCCATGATTGTGCCACTATATTCCAGCCTGGGCAACAGAGTGAGATGCTATCTCAAAAAAAAAAAAAAAAAAAAAAAAAAAAAAAAAAAAAAAAAAAGAAAAAAAGTGAAAAAAGAAAATAAAAGTAAAGACAACATATTAATATTAGAAGGCAATTAATTATTTACCTCCCTAATTAAAAAAGATGAGGTAGCCAAAAATAATGAAGGTTTAATAATCAAACTTTGAAACATGAAACATTGAGAATACAACTTTCTTCTAAGTACACCTTGAATACCTATGAAATTTGCTATATATTAAAATAATTGAATGCCTCAATATTTTCTAAATTATGAAAAGTGCAGATATAGTTCTGATCTTAATGTATTATGCCTGGAAATTAATTATAATATAAGGAAACTTGCTTATTTCCCCCCTTCTTCAACAAAGTTTTATTGTAGCAACACAGCCAGGGATTAGAGCTGTTTCTAGAATTCCCTTTTTCAGTATGTTTCTGGGTAACATCTAGCCAGAAATGGAACTTTCATAAAATGTGAAAGGGGGAAATGAAAAAGGAGCCAGTATTATCAGATGGTTATGATAGCCTGACAAGGTCAGAGACTTTACTCTGCTACAGCTCTAATTAGGCTTCTGGACTGCTGATCCTTCTGATTAACAGCCCTACCTACCCTACCCTTGCAACTGGTGCTATACACTAACCTATGCAGGAGCTACACCAAAGACACAGCTCTCTATGAATTGCCAGCTCATATTCATTTTGTCAGAATTGTCTTTTCTGTGGTCCCATCTGGGCAGCTGGCCATGCCTCATTTTGCATATTTTTCCCTAAGCTCCAATTTTTCTGTCTGTACTACTGACTTAGGAGAACTGGTTGATTACTTTTTACTTGATTCTCTGATTTATTTTTCAGATTTGTATTTCCGATTTTTAAATAACTTCTAAAATATACTTTTTATTTCCGTAATTCTTATCATGGATCTATAACTCTTATCGTGGTTCTGGTTGTCTGACAGAACTCTGGACCATATGCAAAAGAAAATTGCATAATTTCTCTTAAAAATAAATGACAAAACAAAACACCAATCAAAATAGAAGGTATACCTATATTTATATGTGATAAAATAGACAGTTAAAGACTGTAAAAAGAGACAAAGAAGGTCACTATATAATGATAAAGGTTTTGATTCAACAAGAGGATTAAACAATTATATATAATCTATGCACCCAACCCCAGAGCACCCAGCTATATAAAGCAAACATTAATAAATTTAAAGAGGGAGATAGACTAACTGCAACACAATAACGGTCGGGCACTTTAGCATCCCACTCTAAGTAGTGAACAGATCACCCAGACAGAAAATCAAAAAAGAAACATCAAAGTGAAACTATACTGTAGCCCAAATGGACTTAACTGATTTTACAGAACATTTCACCCAACTGCTGTAGAATACATTCTTTCCATCTACACATGGAACATTCTCTGGAATAGAGCATATCTTAGGCCAAAAAACAAGGCTTAATAAAGTCAAAAAAGTAGAAACTATATCAAGTATCTTTTTCTGATCACAACAGAATAAAACTAGAAATTAATAACAAGAGGAATCCTGGAAACAATATAAATACATGGAAATTAAACAACTTGTAATTGAATGACCAGTGAGTCAATGAAGATACTAAGAAGGGAATTTAAAAATGTATTGAAACAAATAAAAATAGAAACACAAATTACCAAAATCTATGGGATATAGCAAAATCTGTGCTAAGAGAGAAGTTTTAACAATAAATGCCTACATAAAAAGGGAGAAAGCCTTCAAATAAACAATATAATGATGCATCTCAAGAAACTTACTCAGAAACATACAGGAAAAGGGAATACTGGAACTAGAAAAATAAGAACAAACTATATCCAAAACTAGTAGAAGAAAAAAATAATAAAGATTAGAGCATAAGTAAATAAAATTGAGACAAAAATACAACATATCAACAAAATTAAACTGGTTTCTTTGATAACTAACAAAACGGGAAAACCTTTAGTCAGACTAAGAAAAAAAGAAAGAAACCCCAAATAAATAAAATCAGAAACAAAAAGGAGACATCACAGTGAAAACCATAGAATTACAACGAATCACTAGAGATTTATGAACAACCATATGCCAACACACTAGAAAACTCAGAAGGAATGGATAAATTCCTGAACACATACCACTTACCAACATAGAGCCATGAAGAAATAGAAAACCTGAACAAACCAATAATGAGTAATTAAATCAAAGCATAATAAAAAGTCTCCCATCAAAGAAAAGCCCAAAATATGATGGCTTTACTGCTGAATTCTACTAAACATGTAAAAAAGAACTAATATCAATTCTACTAAAACTCTCCAAAAAAACTGAAGAAGAAGAAATATGTTCAAACTCATTCTACAAGGTCAGTATTATCCTGATACCAAAACCAGATAAGGACATAGCAAAACAAAAGAACAAAACACAGAAAAGAAAATCATAGGCTAATATAATTTATAAACATAGATCCAACAATTGCCAATAAAATACTAGCAAACCAAATCCAACAGCACATTAAAAATATCATTCACCATGAATAAGTGTGATTAATCCCAGGGATACAAGGATGACTAAACATACACAAATCAATAAATGTGACATATCACAATAACAGAAACAAGAATAAATACCATATGATTATTTCAATAGATATTTAAAAAACGTTTGAAAAAATTCAACATCCATTTATGATGAAAATTCTCATCAAACTGGGTATAGAAGGGCATATCTCAAAATAATGAAGGCCATATTGGACAAAACCACAATTAACATCATACTAAATGGGGAAAAATTGAAAGCCTTTCCTCTAAAATCTGAAACAAAAACGATGCCCAATTTCACCAGTTTATTCAACATAATACTGGAAGTCTTGGCGAGAGCAACTAGGCAAGATAAACAAAATAAAGGGTATCCATATTGGAAAAGAAGAAGTCAAATTAGCCTTATTCACGGATGACATGATTTTATATTTGGAAAAACATAGTCTCCACAAACAGCCTCTTAGAACTGATGAATGAATTCAGTAAAGTTGATGGATATAAAATCAACATGCAAACATCAGTAGAATTTATGCACGCCAAGTGTGAGCTATCTGAAAAAGAAACTGAGGCAGTAATCTCATTTACAAAAACTAAAAAAGATATAAACTGCCTAGAATTAATTTAAACAAAGAAATGTAGGATGTATGCAAGGAAAACTAAAGAAATACTGATGAAAGAAATTGACCAGGGCCTAAAAAATAAAAAGCTATTGAATGGCTATAGATTGGAAGATTTTTTATTGTTAAAATGTCAATAACTACCTAATACAATGCACAAATTCAATGCAATCTCTACCAAAATATCAATAGCATTGATCACAATTTTTTTTTAAAGTTAACATTTATATGAAACCACAAAAGACCCCAAATAGCCAAAGGAATCCTAAGCAAACAAAAAACAAAAAACAAAAACAAAAACAAAAACAAACAAACAAAAAACTTAAAAAAATAAAAAAAAGAGCTAGAGGCATCATACCATCTGATTCAAAATACACAAGAAACAAAGCTATAGTAACCTAATCAATATGGTACTGCCATAAAAACACACATAAACCAGTGAAACAGAGTCAGGAACCCAGATACAAATAAATTCATTTACAACTAACATTTATTTTCAGCAAATGCACCAACAACAGACAATGGAGAAAGGGGAGCCTTTTCAATAAATTGTGCTGGGGAAATTACATAACGATATAGAGCAGAATAAAACTAAACCCCTACCTCTGCTATATACGAATATCAAATCAAAGTGAATTAAAGACATACATCTAAGAAGTAAACCTTTAAGATCATTAGAAAATAAAAACATTTTTTGTGGGGGAAATTCTGGGACGTGTTCCAGGACATTGGTCTGGGCAAATATTTTTTGTATAAGGCCACAAAAGCACAAGCAACAAAATAAAAAATAGACAAATGAGATTACATGGGCTAAAAAGGTACTGCACAGCAAAAGAAACCATCAACAAACTGAAGAGACAACCCACAGAATCGGAAAACAATTTTTGCAAACTATTCATATGGCAAGGGATTAAGAACTAGAATATATTGGAAGCTCAAACAACTCTATGGTGAAAAACTAATTTTATTTTTAAATGTACAAAAGATCTGAATACACATTTTTTGAAAGAAGACATACAAATAGCTAATAGATTTTTTTTAAAAAAATACTCAACATGACTAACCATTAGAGAAATGCATATCAAAGCCATAAGGAAGCCAAACTCAATGACTCCACACCTGTAATCTCAGCATTTTGGGAGACCCAAGAAGGAGGATCACATGAGGCCAGGAGTTGGAGACTAGGTCTCTACAAAAATAAAAATAAAAAATCGTAAGCTGTGTGTGGTGGCACATACCTGTAACCCCAGCTACTTGAAAAGCTGAGTTGGAATGGTGGCTTGAGCCCAGGAGTTTGAGTCTGCAGTGAGCTGTGATTATGCCACTGCACTCCAGCCTGGGTGACAGAGTGAAATCCTGTGTCTAAAACAAATAAACAAGCAAAGAAACCACAAGGAGATATTATCTCGCCACAATTAGTATGACTCTTATCAAAAAGAGAATGATGAAATGCTTACAAGGATGTGAAGAATAAGGAAATATCATGCACTTTTGGTGAAAATATAAATAAATACAGCCACTATGAAAAATAATATAGAGGTCCTTCATAAAACCAGAAATAGAACTACTATATGGTCCAGCAGTTCCACTACTGGATATGTATCCAAAATAAAGGAAATCAATATATGAAACAGAAAGCTGCACTACTACATGTGCACACTTCATAATAGCTGCAATAGGAAATCAACATAAATGGATGAGTGTATAACATCCATTGGATGAGTGTATAACAATAGTGTTATATATACACAATAGAATAATATTTAGATATATAAGAGATTAAAATCCTATCATCTGTGACAACATGAATGAGCCTAGAGAACATCAGATTAAGTGAAATAAGCCAAGCACAAAAGGACAAATGATGTATGTTGTCACTCATATGTGGGAGCTAAAAAAGTGGATTTTTATGAAGTTAGAGTAGATTGGTGGTTACCGAAGACTGGGAAAGAGAAGAGGGCTGAGAGAGGAGGATGAAGAGAGGTTAATTAATGGGTACAAATATACAATTAGAAGAAATAAGACCTAGAATTCATCAGATCAATAGAATGACTATAGTTAATAATAAGTTATTATACATTTCAAAATAGCTAGAAGAGAATAATTTAAGTGTTCTTAGTATAAAGAAAAAAATATTTAAGGTGATAGATATCCCAGATATCCATATTTGATCTTTACACATTACATGAATTGTCAAAATATCACATGTATCCCCCAAATATGTATGACTGTAAAAAACAAAACAATACACAATAAAGATAATAATGAAAACACTACTTACAATAACCTCCAAGATATTGCTAAAGCAATATTTAGGGATATGTTATAACTTCAATCATTTCCATAGAAAAAAACATTAAGATTTAACAATTCATGAAATTCCAATAAGGGAAAATATATTTAAAAGAAACACAGAAGGAATGAGGAGTTGATAAAGATAATAATAATATCATAAATAAAAACATAATTGCAGAAATAATTTAGCAACATATTGAATAATATTATAGTACATTGTAATCAGTTGAATTGTGTTTCAGGGATAGAAAAGTGGCTCAATGTTAGTAAATCTGTCAATATAATCCATCATATATAATTATCCATGATATAATTATCATTTTTATGAGAAAATAATATGATTTTCATAGAAGTCTTATTTATGCAGAGGTCTTAAGTGAACATAAGCTTAAAAAGACATGAATCATTGGGTATTAAAAAAGATACAGAGTCATTACAAGCCTGAAGGTACATGTGTTTCAGCAAAAGTAAGATATCAGAACTCTCATAGAGCAGTTCAGAAATGATGACACTTAGGCCTTTTACATGGAAAAATGTCCATGTAGAGACAAGTCAAATGTGTGTGTTTTGTGAGTGTGTGTGTTTTATTAGTGTGTGTATCAGCATGTATGTTAGTGTATGTGAGCATGTATGTGTATACATGTACATTTGAGTTTGTGTGAGTGTATGGGTGTATAGGTGTACATGCTGGCTTGAGGGAGATCAAAAGTTGGGGGATAAGGAACCACAGGGAGAAACTAATGTATACTCAAGGAACTGTTCTTGAAATTTTAAAGCCTTTTTCCTGTTTAATATCTATAAGATATATGTGAAGATATTATAATTTATGTCGATTTTACTGATAAGAAAACTAAGGCGCAAAAACTTTGAAGCAACTTAATCACATTCACAAAGAGGACAAATACCAGAAAGATTTTGTCAAACTTAAAATTACTAACGCATTTTCATATTTGTATCCTTCAAAAATTATTTCTTGAATTGTATGGACAGATTGAGGTACACTTATTGAATTCGTTATAATTCAGCCATTCAGATTCAATAAAATGACTCAATTTTATCAACCTTTATATTAGCTAAGCACAAATTTTGGGCAAACTATGTAAATCAACATATCCACAATGAAATTTCCAGAAATATTTTTTAATATCCTGTTTAGAAATATAATTATAGTCTAAATATGCTGAAGTAGGAAATTTGCTTTTAGATTTTAAAAGTAAATTTGCTTTTAGGTTTTAAAAGCAAATTTCCTACTTCAGCATATTTAGATCATAATTATATTACATTGAATAACATTTTTATGTCATTAAATATAATAAAAAAAAGATAATTCTATGATTTTTTGGTCACCTAACAATAACTGGTAAGTCAAACTAGTAATATACCTTTTCATTAGTAAGCAAGAAAACCTATTTTAGATTTATTTATTTTTCTCTTAACCTCACTACAGGGCTTCTCATTTATTTCAAAGCAAAATTAAATTGCATTTCAGGTTTAATTATTTTATTTTGTATGCAGTATGTGAAAAATATCGTCTTGAATTCTATGTAACAGCAGCCCAGTGAAAATATCTAAAATACTATATTTGGAAAGAACAAGGATCAATTGTCACTAGAAGCAGTGTATGTTTTATTTCATGAATTTTTAAATATGAAAAATGGTATAAAGAATAATATAATAAACACCAATGAATTCACCAGACAGTTTAAGTTATAATGTGTCATTTGCCAGAATTTATATTAAATGGAATGTTAAGCACCTGGCAGACATTTAAAGTGCACATTAATACTTAAAAACAGTTGGGTTATTTTGACTTTCTTAACAAAAAAATGAAAATGGACTTTCACCCTCGGACTTGCATAGATCTTTTTACACAAGAGACATATGGTTTTGTGTGCCAAGTGTCAAACTGACTCTTCTCGTCAATTTAGGAAATGACTATTTGAAAATTTACTATTGACCATCTGTTCTGTTGACAGAGTGGCAGGTGTTCCTATTTTGCTTTACCAAATCTTAATAATTTATTGAAGTTTAATGATACTCATGGAGATACAAAGATTGCTGGTTGTTTTGGTTCACTAGTTGGACAACATAAATGTTTTCATAGGAGAAAACTACACAATTTAATTCTAATATAATTATCTGTCTTCAATAGCTTACATGTGGAAGAGTACAAGTAATCATTTTTAATGAATGCCTAATATACCCAGATTTTTTAATTGGATGCAAATTAGAAACATTCCAGTTGATTTTTGTGCGATTATGTCTATAGCTTCTTTGCATCTATAATTGCATCTCTCAATATTTCTTAATTATTGTATTATTTTCTGATAATTTTATTACAGCATGTTTGAAATACTTATAAATGTGAATTGTCATGCAAGCAGTTCTCTGAAAAATGAGTAGACAAATAACAATGAATTTCCTTTAACACATAGTAGACTGAAGTGTTACATAATCACCTATGTTATTTTCAGGCAGCGAGTAATATGAAAATTTGCACTACTCTTTCTAAATTCATAATGAAAATTTAACTAAACCTGTAACTGCTAATACTGTTACATGCAATAGGATTTCTCACTAGCCACAAAACAGGATTACAGTAATATTTCCAACCCTAAAAACTGGTCTTATTTTTAATAATTGCATTATTTTTATTGTTAGATTGTTTTTTTGTTTGTATAAATGTACAGAGTACAAGTGTAGTTTTATTACATAGATATATTGCGTAGAGTCTAATAAAAGAATATGCCATGAGTATAGACTTGATAGAAATATGATAATTATCCTTCTCATGTAAAAAATATATGTTCCCTCCAGGTAGGGAAATATATTGGCTCTCCAAGAGAAATCTTCCATGCAGTTCACCCTGTATGTCTTTTATTTGACTCACAACAGTACCATTTGGCTAAAGAAAAAAAAAATCACCCCCAAGGAAAGGCTAGATTTTCTCCCCTCTCTGAACCTTTTGAATTGGATGTTACAATGACCATAATGACAGCATTAACTACATTACCTAAGAAAGGGAGGATACAAATTATGTATAATTTGCATAAATTAAGCCTTTATCTTTCTCAGCAATTTCTGTAATGTGAAATAAAGACAAAGATCAGATTACTTAGATTCCCCTCTATTCGTTTTCTCTTATGTAAGCCTTCTAACATAAAGAATGTTGCAATACCATTACAGACTTAAAAACTGTCAAGGCCATATGGCAACAAAATATTTTAAGATAAAACAAAACTTTCACATATAGTGTCCAGAAAACTGGTCAACACAATATGATTTGCCTTGTTTCTACATTAGTTTCTTGTTTATTTGTTTTTAATATTCACCAATCTTAAAATCAACTGGGAACCAGAGGCTGAATTTCTAATTCATGTATTATTATCTACAGTTCTCAGTACACTTTAGGTAAATGACACTGGCTTAGGTACTGGTAATTATGGAACCTTTGATATACATGACATCATACAAAACCGTGCTGGCTGAAGTATAAGGAGTGGCTGCGATTTTTGAAAGGTGATGCATGCATAATGGATTTTAAAGAAAATATGTATTTAATCTTGGATTTTTTAACATAATAGTTTCTTATACAATAAGAGATGAGCATTATGAATTCCCATGTCCTCAGCATTAAAAATGTATGATAGTTTGACTAGACTTGCTCTATTTACCCATCTTATTTTGATATTTGCTAAAACATTTTAATCAACTCTCAAACATTATACCATTTTTATCCTAGGCACTTCAGTATTCATCTCTGAATCCTATGCCTCCCTTCTTACATAAGTATAATTATTAATGAAATTAACAGTACATTTGGGGGAGTTATCTAATCCCAATCCATAGTCAAATTACTACACTGTCAGAAAAAAAAAATGTATTTTCACCAAATTTTGTAAGAATCAGGTTTAAAACAATGCCAACATTGCATGCAGTCAGTAGATTTTGCAACAGCCCTTTTTCCTCTTTCTTATCCCATTATCTTTTAAAAGAAACTGGATTCATGGTATAATATCCTAAGATATGGATTAGTCTGTTGACTTCTTGAAATGTTATTTCACTTGAATTTCTTTTCTAGTTTCCATATTTCTAGTCAATTGAAAGTTATCTCCAATGACATGAATAGATTCATGTTCATTCTTTTTCTTTTAACAAGAATCCTTCAAGCCTGGGCTTCACATTGCCGCACATCAAGTTTTTAATGTCTGATTTTCCCACTCTCAGGGTTACCAAGACTGAAGACTATTTAGTGAGTCAGGTAGCAACTGCCTGATCTGTCCTTAGTAAAACTCAACACTGATTTTTTTTTCCCCCTAAGGATTTTGCCTTCTAATGATCTTTCTTGAATAAAGAATTTCATTTAATTGGAATTTTCATTTCTCAAAAATAAATACTCTAAATGGCTTGCAAAGTTTCTGTATTAAGGTCCAGGGTAAGATTTCTCTTTACTCAACAATTTGAGATTATTATACTTAATGGTGAATGTCGATCCTTACCATATATTTAGTTTTATCAAATAATTGAACATCTTACATCTGATATCTAGTTGGGATAGAGTAATTCCCAATCCTTAAATATAATAATTTTGATACTCTTCTCAAAACATAGACTTACTATCTTCTTAGATATACTATCCAAAATATTTACATGCCATTTTATTATTGGCAAATCGCAGTCTTACAAATTGGACCCTAGAGAACGCTATTCCGGCAGTGGCTATTTTTATAGTCTTGTGGATATATTTGTAAGTAGTGATAAATATTGACCTTTTCTTTGCCTTTGATGCTCTGTACAAGAAATATTTATCAACAATGCCACTTGAAATAAACAGATATTCATCCAACTGGGGTTTTCAAATATATTGTATGTCAATATACAATAAAAATTAGGGACATTTATTAGCTTATTCTTTAGGTCATTTAGCTAATATTTATCTAACTATTATTGTGTGCTAGGAACTGTTGATGAATAAGGCACAGTCACTTTCCTCAAGCTACTTGCAATAAAATGCAGTTGCCTGACACGTAAAAAGGCAATTTAATATGAGTGTGGTAAGTGCTGTAATAGGAGCAAGATAAGTTTCTGTTGTAAACACCTAAAAGAAGGACTTTACCTAACTTTAAGAAATAGTGAATAGGGCTTGGCAGGGTGACTCACCCCTGTAATCCCAGCACTTTAGAAGGCTGAGGTGGGCAGATCACGAATTCAGGAGATTGAGACCATCCTGGCTAACACGGTGAAACCCGGTCTCTACTAAAAATACAAAAAAAATTGCCAGGTATAGTGGCGGGAGCCTGTAATCCCAGCTACTCGGGAGGCTGAGGAGGGAGGATCGCTTGAACCTGGGAGGCAGAGGTTGCAGTGAGCCGAGATCGTGCCACTGCACTCCAGCCTGGGCGACAGAGCGAGATTCTGTCTTGAAAATCAATCAGTCAATCAATCAATCAATCAAACATGGAGAATAGTTTTCCTACAATGGCAGTGTCTAAGCTAAATAATTGAATTCATTACCAAGTTGAAGGCATTAGGAATGATCTCACAGGAAGAGTCAAGCATACCTGAGGAGAGATCTTGCACTGTGCCTTATCAAACAGCAAATAGTGTATTTAGTCTAGCTGGACCCTGAATTTAAATTAAATCTCCCACTGGGGCACGATGAGAGATAAGGCTTGATGGGTTGAATTAGTTATTTTATTTTTATGTGGAAATGTGGCATATTAAAACATTTGAAGAGTGTGCCTGATTTTTAGTTGAGGAAAAATACACGATTTGGTATATGAAAATTTACTAGAAATAGGAGTTGGAACGCAGTAGACAACTAGCTGTATTATATAAGTACTTCCAAAATGGCAGGTGTGCAGATTACATATTTCAAACAATAGTTTTTGGTAGTCATCTACATTTAGTTACGTTTTAACATAAGGTTATACAGGCTGGATGCTGCGGCTCACGCCTGTAATCCCAGTACTTTTGGAGGCTTAGGCAGGCGGATCACGTGGTCAGGGGATCCAGACCATCCTGGCTAACGCGGTGAAACCCTGTCTCTACTAAAAATACAAAAATACAAAAATACAGAAAAAAAAAAAAAAAAAAAATTAGCCGGGCGCGGTGGCGGGCGCCTGTAGTCCCAGCTACTCGCGAGGCTGAGGCAGGAGAATGGCATGAACCCGGGAGGCGGAGCTTGCAGTGAGCCAAGATCGCGCCACTGCACTCCAGCCTGGGCGACACAGTGAGACTCCATCTCTCTCTCTCTCTATATATATATAAAATAAGTTAAAATAATGTTATACAATGAGTTATTAAATCACCTAGACATATATTTTGTGATGACTTTATTTGAAATGAAGCTCAAAGTGAAAGCACCTTTTACAATAGTGATTTAGTAAGATTCTAGATATTATCTGACTTTTTTCTTTTTTAATAGAGCAGACATAATGTCTGCTGATCTCTGCTTTAACATTTTTTTCAATTTTAAAACAATGATCCTCATTTCTTATGACTTTAAGCTTGGAGGCTTTATTCACCCTTATACTGTGTGTAAACCCCAAGTATCTGTTTTGCTTGTTTGTTTTCCATTGGGGGAGTTATCATACATTCTCATGTATCTTTATGGAGAGACTCACCACTCTTTCAGATGGTCTTTCCATGGTCTTCCTCCAAGTAAAAGTAGGTTGGCCTTTCATTTAAGCAAATACCTTGTCAGGCTGTTCCATGTATTGTATTAGAAGATCTCAACTTCACCTTATTTCAGTTTCCTCTCCTCATCTGCAGCTGATGATATTCACTACCTTGTAAAATTGTTGTAAGAATTAAAACATAGAAAAGAAATCCAAGGAAAATGTTTAGCGCAGTGCTCTGTACAGAGTAAAATTGCAATACAAATTATATGTTTATCATCATGTTGATTATTTGACTATTAAAGTGTATGACTGATTATCTGCAAACAAGGAATTGTTATATTCTCTATGCATTTCCTTCAGAAAATACGGCTTCACATTCATTGCCACTTAAAATTAATTAGCTTGACAGTAATAACTAATGTATGAAAGATTGGCCAATAATATGTATGAAAGATTGGCTAATATCTAGTCAATTTATTTTTCTAGATAGGGACTGGCACGTATGTTTTATCTTAGGTGGAAGCTGAAACCATTTAGTATGGTCTGCCTAGAGCACTGTTGAGGAGGAGTCTGAGACCACGTTCAAGTTCAGAAGAAAAAAAGAGAGTAGGCAAAAAGCATGTCCCCTGTGTGACATTCTAATATCTAAATACTCTGAAATGAAGCCTTGTAATAAATCAGAAAAGAAAGAAAGGAACTACATATTTGAGTTCCCTTATTTTGATACAGAAGAATTAGTTTTTGCTGAAGTTATCTTTAAGCTGATGCCCTCTACGCTAAGAAATAGGCATTTCCAGGAATAGTCCTAGATGACTCATTGTTATATGTACTGGAAGAAAGTTTATGAGGACATTTTTCAGACATTTATACAACATCTAGCTTCTCAAGAAGTGCAAGGAGAAAAATGCCTTTCTCTTTTTGTTGCCAGGAGTAACTGGACTTATCCTGGGCAACTGGGTTGATACTAGGAATCTTGTGAATATTGATGACTCCCTTTTTATTTTTACTATTAGAAATTTTAGAGACTTTTTTGTTGTTGTTCCAGTGCTAGCAAATGTATCCAGAAAGTTTCACAAAATTACTTTTGTTTTGTAACTTCATTCTTGGCTTTGCTTTTCTATTTCCTATGCTTATTTTGCCTTTGCTTTTATTCTTTATTCATTTAATACTGATATCATTTTCTTGTGTGTGTATGTATGCTTACATGTATGTGTGTGTGTATACATAAAGACATATACATATATGTATATATAGACATATATATATATAAATGTATCAACTTAATTTTTCCTGGAATAAGGCAGAGTTTGCCTAAAGAAATACAAATTTAATAAATTTAAAATGCTTACTGCAGGCGTTTTTCTTGTAGCATGGGTTTTTACAACTCTTTGAAAAATGTTTGAGTACTTATCATCTTCTAGACACTTTGGAAGATGCTCAGAAGCCAGCAGTGAACTAGTAAGGGGAAAATAATTGGTTTAAAAGATGATAGCAATTTAGAGGTAGTGTTGGAAGAAATAAAATAAACTTTGTAGAAATAACTCTAAGTGGCTTTGTTTTAATTTTCATAACAATGGGTGCCAACTTGATAAAAATAGATATGTATAGCTGTGTTAATGGTCCTCAAAAAAATTAAAACACTAGAAAAGGAAAATAAGTTGTTTTTGTGCAAAAGTCCATTAACCAACAGAGGCTTGTTGAAAGGTGTTTATTTTTGCATGGCCATATTAAGAAAACACTTTTGTTAGAGGAATTACTAAAAGTTGAATAACTTCTCATGGGTATGAAAGTCTCTGGGTCTTAGTCTTTTATTTGGTTTTCTTGTTGAAATATTTTTAACACAATGTTTGGTACAATGCTGTTTATTAAGAATGAAATTATCATATCAAATTGTGAGCGAAAGATCTATTAGTATGAAATACAATTGTCCCTTTTTGGGGAGTTGCTACTCAGTATGAAGATATTTAAGAAGGAAAAAGACTAAAATATTTAACAGGCCAGTATTCGCTTTTCAATTCAATGATGAATCACATTATTGTATTTAGTGTGTTTGAGTCATTTTTAATATTTAAATTATTTTTAGAATAATTTTAGATTTACTGGAAAATCACAGAAACAGTAGAGCACATTCTCATAGACCTTTCACACAGTTTCTTCTAATGTTGATATCTTACATAATCATAACACACTGTCAAAACAAATAAATTAACATTGATATATCGTTATTAACTAAACTACAAACTATACTGAGATTTCCACTAACACCATTTGTCCTATGATCCAACCCAATATATTGCATTCCATTTAGACTTGCACCATTTGGAGGAAGTAGAGTGAGCATTTGAGAGAATGGTATATATGTCCATCAGATCTGGAGTTCAAGTTCGATAATGTATAATTTATACATTTGGTCATGTAGTTAAACTACACTAAAACTTCTTTTCTTCATTTGCAAAACAAATTTATATAGCATGTAATAGTATATTTTTCAAAGAGATGCTGTAAGGATTTAGTAAAATGACTGATGTAAACTCTTTATTTACACAGTGCCTGACATGTAAACTCTAAATATGTTCAATCCCTAGTGGAGTCTCAAGTTTTATTTTCACAAATTCAATTGTAAATTTAAAAACACTTATAAAACGATATGTTCTAAAATGGACCTAAATTGTACGATTTTATTTTACTAAAAACAGAATAATCACATACAGTGTGGAGAGTCACTTGGTGATTCTGATAACTTCATGCTTACTGGGTTTGAAGATTGCTTCATGTGTCTATTTGAGAGACAGTATTGCAAAACATACGTGAAAGTCACTACCGTAGGAATGATCTAATAATGGTTAAAGATAAAGAAATAATTCATTATTTGATCAAAATGACTGTTTAATTATAATTCTAATATAACAACTAAATTAAAAAAAGACCTCATTTATGTGCAATACTACTAGCAATTTATTCAAAGATGAAGTTACAAATTGTAACTTAGATTTTCCACTACAAATTGTTCTGTACAGTGAATTGTAAAATTGCTACTTTGAATAAGAATACATTTTCACCTTTCATAAAATTGAGTTATTATTTCAGCATAGCTACCAATAAATCTAGTTCATTTTAAACTACTTATTTTTACTTATTTTGTTTTTTGCTTCATCACAATAATAACCTTTATTTTATGAAAATCAGTCAGATTGTAAGAGATACATGAAATTTCATTACATTAGAACACATTCCTGAGCGATTTTCATAATGATCACAGCAATTTTTCTAGTTATTTCAAAAGATTGCTTGTTCTAGTATACTCACCAAAAGAAGCTGTTATTGCAATAAATCTATTATATATTCAGAATGACAATTAATGTGCTTTGGAATAATGGGGGAAGGGAGTTAGTTATAAAAGATGCGTTTTGAATAATGACTGCCTAACAAATGTCAGGAAAAAGCGAGAAAAAATTGGTGAAAGAAGTATCTGGAATTATTGTTTTAGGATGCAGTAAAACATGATAGTATAAAGAAATCATAAGAAAATCCCTAGCTATCCTATATGTATTTAATTATCCTCTTGATTACAATGTGAATATTAGAAACCATCATCTCTAGACTGAAGAAGGTAGATGATTTATTTTCCCTAATATCTTTATAGCTTTGAATTATTACTGTGATCACTTGTTGCCTTTGTAAAGAAAAATGTTAAAGTCATTCTGTTCTCAATAAACAGGAATTTGTGATCATCTATCTGAAATATTTTTGAAAGATTTCTAGAGTTAGGAAATGGCATGACATTATTTTTAAAGTCTCTTTTCTAGTGTAAGATTTGAATGATTTATTTTTCTGAAAAATAATGGCAGAAAGAATAAACCTTTCAATGGAAATCATCCAACATGTTCTCACCAGCACCATAACAGATGCTGTGTGCACAATGGTTACTAGGACAAATTCCCTGGCCCTCAATGTGTTCACAATATGGAAGAAAAGGATTATGACAGAATTATCTAAAGTATATATAGCCAGAATAAAATGTATTCTGCAAATATTACTTGGTACTTTTAGTTCGTTAATACATAGCTACCAGAAATAAAGAACATATTAATCTCTTCAACTTCATTCACATATACAGTTTTATTTTAGGCAAAATTATAGAATGCTCAAAATTTATTGAAATAAATTAGAATTTGTATTTAGAAACGTAATCTGAATTTTAAGAGACAAATAGGAAATGCAGAATTTGACTATAGTATATTCACCAACATATTTAAAGATTGCCAGAAACAATTGGAAAATGGTTAGCATCCAGTACACATTTTGGGAGAGCTTATCTAGATCTGGAATCTCCTCCAACCAGGCAAAGCCATTCATGCTCTGTGGTACTTCAAGTTCAATGTCTTTCTCTAACACTCTGTAAACACATCATTGAAGTGATGTGGGGAATGTGTCACTCTGGCTATATCCCTAGACCTAGCATAGTATCTCACACTGAGTAGGCGCTAAGTCAATATTTTATAATTGATGGATTAATGAAGCACTGAGTTAGGGTTTGATACCACTAGCATTAACAATTTACCAGATGCCCAAATACCCTTCCCCTGGATCTGAGCTAACTCACACAAACACTTGATTAAAGTAAGCCTTCTTATTGGAATTCCTTCAAGGAGAAAAATTGTTCACAACCATATAATCTATTAATCAACTTTCTCCATCAAGATAAATAATTAAATTGAAATTATAGTTCATATGCTGAGCATTTCTGAATTTAGTTGATATGAAGCAGATTTTAATAGACCAATAATTATCTGCTTGCAAATACTAAATAAATATCATTTGTGAATCTGTGGAGACAAAGACCACCAATTGTGTAAATGTTCTAAACAGGAATTACTACTTTTCAGAGCCCTGATTCAGATACGAGATTTATCACACCTAATAATTTTGAAGTCAATATCTATCTTGAGAACCAGAAGAAAGCTCTTGAAACTGTTCTTAGGGGAAAAAAATAGTGTGTTTGAACATACGTATGTGCGTGTGTGTGTGTGTGTGTGTGTTTGGAAATGCTTTATAAACCCTCTGGATTGTCATCTACTGAAAATTATTAATGAGGTCATTTTGAAAATATTATCAGAAATAAGGCTAATTATTTTTGATTTGATGAATTTTCTTTCAAAGACAATAATGCTAATGATGTTATAACACATTGTAAGTGTAAGGTTTGGACATTGTCTTGCATACTCAGAAACCAAACAGGCTAATACGAATAGTTGAGAATCAACATTTTCTATTTGCAAACCCTTCTCTTGCCAACAGGCAACACCATCTCTAATGGTAATTCAACCAGAAACAACATTTGTAGGTTTTATTTATTGAAATAATACATACTGAATAAATTAGCTTGATACAGAAATAAGTTAATTTCAATGCATGTGAAATGTATGAATAACTGACATAGAAAGTAGAAGGATGGTTATCAGAGACTGGAAAAGGTAGTGGGGGACTCAGGGAGAGGTGGGGATGTTTAATGGGTATAAAAAGTAGAATGAATAAGACCTACTATATGATAGCACAACAGGGTAACCATAGTCAATAGTAACTTAATTATATATATATATATAAAATATTATATATATATAAAATATAATATATATATATATATAAAATAACTAAAAGGATGTAATTGGATTGCTGGTAACACAAAGGACAAATGCCCGAGAAGATGAATACCCCATTTGTTCTCCATGATGGAATTATTTCACATTGCATACCTGTATTAAAACTTCTCATATACTCCATAAATATATACAACAACTGTGTACCTACAGAAATTAAAAATTATAAAACAAAATAAAATAAAAATAATTTGAGCATAGAAAACTGTTGTGGGTTGAATTTTGCTCCCCTCCCCCACAAATTCATAATTTGATATTCTAACCTTCACTACCTCAAAATGCAGCTGTCTTTGGAGATAGGATGTATAAAGAGGTAATTAAAGTAAAATGAGGCCACGTGGGTGTGTCTATTTCAATATGGCTGGTGTTCTTATAAGAAGAAAAACTTAGCACACAGATCCACAAGGGAAAGACTATATGAAGATGCAGAGAGAAGAAAAGCCAAGTAAAGAGGACTCAGAGATTCCAGAAAAATTCTTTTTCAAGTGAATACTCTATTAAATGATGATTATAAATATTAATAGAGGATTATTCCATTACTGGATTTGATCCATGTCTTCACATGCTTTATGAAGCAGCCCAAATGTGTTTCTCTTGATGGGATATTTAAAAATTGTAAACAACTTTAAATTCCACTCCCCAAAGAGAGTGAGGAACCTGCATCTATTCAACAACCCCTCCTACAATTCAGAAGAACATGGTGGACCCTTATCTTCATTCAGTGGATTCCTTTACAATAGTGAGTGTGTGTGTGTATATATATATATATATATATATTTTTTTTTTTTTTAGAAGAGTAAAAAGACTGTGAAGTGAAGGAAGTAGATGATATCCATGACATTTAAGATTAGATGTGCACAGCAACTCAGGAGGCTGAGACAGGAGAATTGCTTGAGGCCAGGAGTTCAAGACCAGCTTTGGCAACACAGCAAGACTCTGTCTCTACTAAAAAATAAAAACTTAGCCAAATATGATGGTTTGTGCTTGTAGTCCCAGCTACTCAGAAGGCTGAGGTGGGAGGGTCACTTGAGTCTAATAGATTGAGGTTGCAGCTAGCTATGATCATTCTATTCTACTCCAGCCTGGGCAACAAAGTGAGATCCCAACTTAAAAAAAAAAATTACATGTTCCAAACGGAAAATCATAACTAAGAGAATAATACAAGAAGGTAAACAAAGCATCCATATATGAAATATAGTTAAGTAGGCACAATTTAATTGGCTTTTGTATATTGCATCATAATGAATATATGTGCTCTAAAAATAAAATGCAATAAAGCTGATACTGGAAATTCCAGATTATAAGTTCTGACGTAGGAAGGCTGTACCTTGCTTTTTCTTAAAGTCTCAGGGACATAACTTTATTTAAATCTGCTATGAACTCTTAATAAAGGGCATTTCATATCTTTGGTATTCAGAAATAAACTAAAATTTTTGTATTATTAAAGGAAAGTTTTCTTAATCTTATTGGCAATAACCACATTGTTCCCAATAATTTGTTTTTATTCTCAGCCTCCCTTTGAAGTTTCTAATGGAACACAAGTAAGACTGTACATGTAGAGATTTGTTGTCAAATTGTCTAGGCTTTTTTTTTTTTTTTTTTTTTTTTTTTTTTTTTTTTTTTTTTTTTTT